>NW_027591548.1:0-35000 GCF_964213995.1 Mustelus asterias | reverse complement strand
ATGAAGAAGAAGATGAAGAAGAAGACGAAGAAGATGAAGAAGAAGATGAAGAAGAAGACGAAGGAGATGAAGAAGAAGACGTAGAAGATGAAGAAGAAGATGAAGAAGAAGACGAAGAAGAAGACAAAGAAGAAGACGAAGAAGACGAAGAAGAAGACGAAGAAGACGAAGAAGAAGACGAAGAAGACGAAGAAGAAGATGAAGAAGAAGATGAAGAAGAAGACGAAGAAGATGAAGAAGAAGACGAAGAAGAAGACGAAGAAGATGAAGAAGATGAAGAAGAAGAAGACGAAGAAGATGAAGAAGAAGATGAAGAAGAAGACGAAGAAGATGAAGAAGAAGATGAAGAAGAAGACGAAGAAGATGAAGAAGATGAAGAAGAAGATGAAGAAGAAGATGAAGAAGAAGACGAAGAAGATGAAGAAGAAGACGAAGAAGAAGACGAAGAAGAAGACGAAGAAGATGAAGAAGAAGATGAAGAAGAAGACGAAGAAGATGAAGATGAAGATGAAGAAGAAGACGAAGAAGATGAAGAGGAAGATGAAGAAGAAGACGAAGAAGACGAAGAAGAAGACGACGACGACGACGAAGAAGAAGATGAAGACGACGAAGAAGACGAAGAAGTAGATGAAGAAGAAGATGAAGAAGATGAAGATGAAGAAGAAGATGAAGAAGAAGATGAAGAAGATGATGAAGAAGATGAAGAAGAAGATGAAGAAGAAGACGAAGAAGATGAAGAAGAAGATGAAGAAGAAGACGAATAAGAAGACGAAGAAGATGAAGAAGAAGACGAAGAAGATGAAGAAGATGAAGAAGACGAAGAAGAAGACGACGACGACGATGACGACGACGACGACGAAGAAGAAGAAGATGAAGACGACGAAGAAGACGAAGAAGAAGATGAAGAAGAAGATGAAGAAGATGAAGATGAAGAAGAAGATGAAGAAGAAGATGAAGAAGATGATGAAGAAGATGAAGAAGAAGATGAAGAAGAAGACGAAGAAGATGAAGAAGAAGATGAAGAAGAAGACGAAGAAGATGAAGAAGAAGATGAAGAAGAAGACGAAGAAGATGAAGAAGAAGATGAAGAAGAAGACGAAGAAGATGAAGAAGAAGATGAAGAAGATGAAGAAGATGAAGATGAAGAAGAAGATGAAGAAGAAGATGAAGAAGATGATGAAGAAGATGAAGAAGAAGATGAAGAAGAAGACGAAGAAGATGAAGAAGAAGATGAAGAAGAAGACGAAGAAGATGATGGAGAAGATGAAGAAGAAAACGAAGAAGATGAAGAAGAAGATGAAGAAGAAGACGAAGAAGATGAAGAAGAAGACGAAGAAGAAGACGAAGAAGATGAAGATGAAGATGAAGAAGAAGATGAAGAAGAAGATGAAGAAGAGGACGAAGAAGATGAAGAAGAAGGCGAAGAAGAAGACGAAGAAGATGAAGAAGAAGATGAAGAAGAAGATGAAGAAGAAGATGAAGAAGAAGTCGAAGAAGATGAAGAAGAAGATGAAGAAGAAGACGAAGAAGATGAAGAAGAAGACGAAGAAGAAGACGAAGAAGATGAAGAAGAAGACGAAGAAGATGAAGAAGAAGATGAAGAAGACGAAGAAGATGAAGAAGAAGATGAAGAAGAAGACGAAGAAGATGAAGAAGAAGATGAAGAAGAAGACGAAGAAGATGAAGAAGAAGATGAAGAAGATGAAGAAGAAGATGAAGAAGAAGACAAAGAAGAAGACGAAGAAGATGAAGAAGAAGACGAAGAAGATGAAGAAGAAGATGAAGAAGAAGACGAAGAAGATGAAGAAGAAGACGAAGGAGATGAAGAAGAAGACGTAGAAGATGAAGAAGAAGATGAAGAAGAAGACGAAGAAGAAGACAAAGAAGAAGACGAAGAAGACGAAGAAGAAGACGAAGAAGACGAAGAAGAAGATGAAGAAGAAGATGAAGAAGAAGACGAAGAAGATGAAGAAGAAGACGAAGAAGAAGACGAAGAAGATGAAGTAGATGAAGAAGAAGAAGACGAAGAAGATGAAGAAGAAGATGAAGAAGAAGACGAAGAAGATGAAGAAGAAGATGAAGAAGAAGACGAAGAAGATGAAGAAGATGAAGAAGAAGACGAAGAAGAAGATGAAGAAGAAGACGAAGAAGATGAAGAAGAAGACGAAGAAGAAGACGAAGAAGAAGACGAAGAAGATGAAGAAGAAGATGAAGAAGAAGACGAAGAAGATGAAGATGAAGATGAAGAAGAAGACGAAGAAGATGAAGAGGAAGATGAAGAAGAAGACGAAGAAGACGAAGGAGAAGACGACGACGACGACGAAGAAGAAGATGAAGACGACGAAGAAGACGAAGAAGTAGATGAAGAAGAAGATGAAGAAGATGAAGATGAAGAAGCAGATGAAGAAGAAGATGAAGAAGATGATGAAGAAGATGAAGAAGAAGATGAAGAAGAAGACGAAGAAGATGAAGAAGAAGATGAAGAAGAAGACGAATGAGAAGACGAAGAAGATGAAGAAGAAGACGAAGAAGATGAAGAAGATGAAGAAGACGAAGAAGAAGACGACGACGACGACGACGATGACGACGACGACGACGAAGAAGAAGAAGATGAAGACGACGACGACGAAGAAGAAGAAGATGAAGACGACGAAGAAGACGAAGAAGAAGATGAAGAAGAAGATGAAGAAGATGAAGATGAAGAAGAAGATGAAGAAGAAGATGAAGAAGATGATGAAGAAGATGAAGAAGAAGATGAAGAAGAAGACGAAGAAGATGAAGAAGAAGATGAAGAAGAAGACGAAGAAGATGAAGAAGAAGATGAAGAAGAAGACGAAGAAGATGAAGAAGAAGATGAAGAAGAAGACGAAGAAGATGAAGAAGAAGATGAAGAAGAAGATGAAGAAGATGAAGATGAAGAAGAAGATGAAGAAGAAGATGAAGAAGATGATGAAGAAGATGAAGAAGAAGATGAAGAAGAAGACGAAGAAGATGAAGAAGAAGATGAAGAAGAAGACGAAGAAGATGATGGAGAAGATGAAGAAGAAAACGAAGAAGATGAAGAAGAAGATGAAGAAGAAGACGAAGAAGATGAAGAAGAAGACGAAGAAGAAGACGAAGAAGATGAAGATGAAGATGAAGAAGAAGATGAAGAAGAAGATGAAGAAGAGGACGAAGAAGATGAAGAAGAAGGCGAAGAAGAAGACGAAGAAGATGAAGAAGAAGATGAAGAAGAAGATGAAGAAGAAGATGAAGAAGAAGTCGAAGAAGATGAAGAAGACGAAGAAGAAGACGAAGAAGATGAAGAAGGAGACGAAGAAGATGAAGAAGAAGATGAAGAAGAAGATGAAGAAGAAGATGAAGAAGAAGATGAAGATGAAGATGAAGAAGATGAAGAAGAAGATGAAGAAGAAGACGAAGAAGATGAAGAAGAAGATGAAGAAGAAGACGAAGAAGATGAAGAAGAAGATGAAGAAGAAGATGAAGAAGAAGATGAAGAAGAAGACGAAGAAGATGAAGAAGAAGACGAAGAAGAAGACGAAGAAGATGAAGAAGAAGATGAAGAAGAAGATGAAGAAGAAGATGAAGAAGAAGAAGAAGAAGAAGAAGAAGATGAAGAAGATGAAGAAGAAGACGAAGAAGATGAAGAAGAAGACGAAGAAGCAGACGAAGAAGAAGACGAAGAAGAAGACGAAGAAGAAGACGAAGAAGAAGATGAAGAAGAAGATGAAGAAGAAGACGAAGAAGATGAAGAAGAGGATAAAGAAGAAGACGAAGAAGATGAAGAGGAAGAAGACGAAGAAGAAGATGAAGAAGAAGACGAAGGAGAAGACGAAGAAGAAGACGAAGAAGAAGACGAAGAAGATGAAGAAGAAGACGAAGAAGATGAAGAAGAAGATGAAGAAGAAGACGAAGTAGACGAAGAAGAAGACGACGACGACGACGAAGAAGATGAAGAGGGAGATGAAGAAGAAGATGAAGAAGAAGACGAAGAAGATGAAGAAGAAGATGAAGAAGAAGACAAAGAAGATGAAGAAGAGGATGAAGAAGAAGACGAAGAAGATGAAGAAGAAGACGAAGAAGAAGACGAAGAAGATGAAGATGGAGATGAAGATGAAGATGAAGAAGAAGATGAAGAAGAAGATGAAGAAGATGAAGAAGAAGACGAAGAAGATGAAGAAGAAGATGAAGAAGAAGACGAAGAAGATGAAGAAGAAGATGAAGAAGAAGACGAAGAAGATGAAGAAGAAGATGAAGAAGAAGACGAAGAAGATGAAGAAGAAGACGAAGAAGAAGACGAAGAAGATGAAGAAGAAGACGAAGAAGATGAAGAAGAAGATGAAGAAGAAGACGAAGAAGAAGACGAAGAAGATGAAGAAGAAGATGAAGAAGAAGACGAAGAAGATGAAGAAGAAGATGAAGAAGAAGACGAAGTAGATGAAGAAGAAGATGAAGAAGAAGATGAAGAAGATGAAGATGAAGAAGAAGATGAAGAAGAAGATGAAGAAGATGATGAAGAAGATGAAGAAGAAGATGAAGAAGAAGACGAAGAAGATGAAGAAGAAGATGAAGAAGAAGACGAAGAAGATGATGGAGAAGATGAAGAAGAAAACGAAGAAGATGAAGAAGAAGATGAAGAAGAAGACGAAGAAGATGAAGAAGAAGACGAAGAAGAAGACGAAGAAGATGAAGATGAAGATGAAGAAGAAGATGAAGAAGAAGATGAAGAAGAGGACGAAGAAGATGAAGAAGAAGGCGAAGAAGAAGACGAAGAAGATGAAGAAGAAGATGAAGAAGAAGATGAAGAAGAAGATGAAGAAGAAGTCGAAGAAGATGAAGAAGAAGATGAAGAAGAAGACGAAGAAGATGAAGAAGAAGACGAAGAAGAAGACGAAGAAGATGAAGAAGAAGACGAAGAAGATGAAGAAGAAGATGAAGAAGACGAAGAAGATGAAGAAGAAGATGAAGAAGAAGACGAAGAAGATGAAGAAGAAGATGAAGAAGAAGACGAAGAAGATGAAGAAGAAGATGAAGAAGATGAAGAAGAAGATGAAGAAGAAGACGAAGAAGAAGACGAAGAAGATGAAGAAGAAGACGAAGAAGATGAAGAAGAAGATGAAGAAGAAGACGAAGAAGATGAAGAAGAAGATGAAGAAGAAGACGAAGGAGATGAAGAAGAAGACGTAGAAGATGAAGAAGAAGATGAAGAAGAAGACGAAGAAGAAGACAAAGAAGAAGACGAAGAAGACGAAGAAGAAGACGAAGAAGACGAAGAAGAAGATGAAGAAGAAGATGAAGAAGGAGACGAAGAAGATGAAGAAGAAGACGAAGAAGAAGACGAAGAAGATGAAGAAGATGAAGAAGAAGAAGACGAAGAAGGTGAAGAAGAAGATGAAGAAGAAGACGAAGAAGATGAAGAAGAAGATGAAGAAGAAGACGAAGAAGATGAAGAAGATGAAGAAGAAGATGAAGAAGACGATGAAGAAGAAGACGAAGAAGATGAAGAAGAAGACGAAGAAGAAGACGAAGAAGAAGACGAAGAAGATGAAGAAGAAGATGAAGAAGAAGACGAAGAAGATGAAGATGAAGATGAAGAAGAAGACGAAGAAGATGAAGAGGAAGATGAAGAAGAAGACGAAGAAGACGAAGAAGAAGACGACGACGACGACGAAGAAGAAGATGAAGACGACGAAGAAGACGAAGAAGTAGATGAAGAAGAAGATGAAGAAGATGAAGATGAAGAAGAAGATGAAGAAGAAGATGAAGAAGATGATGAAGAAGATGAAGAAGAAGATGAAGAAGAAGACGAAGAAGATGAAGAAGAAGATGAAGAAGAAGACGAATGAGAAGACGAAGAAAATGAAGAAGAAGACGAAGAAGATGAAGAAGATGAAGAAGACGAAGAAGAAGACGACGACGACGACGACGATGACGACGACGACGACGAAGAAGAAGAAGATGAAGATGACGAAGAAGACGAAGAAGAAGATGAAGAAGAAGATGAAGAAGATGAAGATGAAGAAGAAGATGAAGAAGAAGATGAAGAAGATGATGAAGAAGATGAAGAAGAAGATGAAGAAGAAGACGAAGAAGATGAAGAAGAAGATGAAGAAGAAGACGAAGAAGATGAAGAAGAAGATGAAGAAGAAGACGAAGAAGATGAAGAAGAAGATGAAGAAGAAGACGAAGAAGATGAAGAAGAAGATGAAGAAGAAGATGAAGAAGATGAAGATGAAGAAGAAGATGAAGAAGAAGATGAAGAAGATGATGAAGAAGATGAAGAAGAAGATGAAGAAGAAGACGAAGAAGATGAAGAAGAAGATGAAGAAGAAGACGAAGAAGATGATGGAGAAGATGAAGAAGAAAACGAAGAAGATGAAGAAGAAGATGAAGAAGAAGACGAAGAAGATGAAGAAGAAGACGAAGAAGAAGACGAAGAAGATGAAGATGAAGATGAAGAAGAAGATGAAGAAGAAGATGAAGAAGAGGACGAAGAAGATGAAGAAGAAGGCGAAGAAGAAGACGAAGAAGATGAAGAAGAAGATGAAGAAGAAGATGAAGAAGAAGATGAAGAAGAAGTCGAAGAAGATGAAGAAGACGAAGAAGAAGACGAAGAAGATGAAGAAGGAGACGAAGAAGATGAAGAAGAAGATGAAGAAGAAGATGAAGAAGAAGATGAAGAAGAAGATGAAGATGAAGATGAAGAAGATGAAGAAGAAGATGAAGAAGAAGACGAAGAAGATGAAGAAGAAGATGAAGAAGAAGACGAAGAAGATGAAGAAGAAGATGAAGAAGAAGATGAAGAAGAAGATGAAGAAGAAGACGAAGAAGATGAAGAAGAAGACGAAGAAGAAGACGAAGAAGATGAAGAAGAAGATGAAGAAGATGAAGAAGAAGATGAAGAAGAAGAAGAAGAAGAAGAAGATGAAGAAGAAGATGAAGAAGATGAAGAAGAAGACGAAGAAGATGAAGAAGAAGACGAAGAAGCAGACGAAGAAGAAGACGAAGAAGAAGACGAAGAAGAAGACGAAGAAGAAGATGAAGAAGAAGATGAAGAAGAAGACGAAGAAGATGAAGAAGAGGATGAAGAAGAAGACGAAGAAGATGAAGAGGAAGAAGACGAAGAAGAAGATGAAGAAGAAGACGAAGGAGAAGACGAAGAAGAAGACGAAGAAGAAGACGAAGAAGATGAAGAAGAAGACGAAGAAGATGAAGAAGAAGATGAAGAAGAAGACGAAGTAGACGAAGAAGAAGACGACGACGACGACGACGACGAAGAAGATGAAGAGGGAGATGAAGAAGAAGATGAAGAAGAAGATGAAGAAGAAGATGAAGAAGATGAAGAAGAAGACGAAGAAGATGAAGAAGAAGATGAAGAAGAAGACGAAGAAGATGAAGAAGAAGATGAAGAAGAAGACGAAGAAGATGAAGAAGAAGATGAAGAAGAAGACGAAGAAGATGAAGAAGAAGACGAAGAAGAAGACGAAGAAGATGAAGAAGAAGACGAAGAAGATGAAGAAGAAGATGAAGAAGAAGACGAAGAAGATGAAGAAGAAGACGAAGAAGATGAAGAAGAAGACGAAGAAGATGAAGAAGAAGATGAAGAAGAAGACGAAGAAGATGAAGAAGAAGATGAAGAAGATGAAGAAGACGAAGAAGAAGACGAAGCAGACGAAGAAGAAGATGAAGAAGAAGACGAAGAAGACGAAGAAGAAGACGAAGAAGATGAAGAAGAAGATGAAGAAGAAGACGAAGAAGAATACGAAGAAGAAGACGAAGAAGACGAAGAAGAAGATGAAGAAGAAGACGAAGAAGATGAAGAAGAAGATGAAGAAGAAGATGAAGAAGACGAAGAAGAAGACGAAGCAGACGAAGAAGAAAATGAAGAAGAAGACGAAAAAGAAGACGAAGAAGAAGACGAAGAAGGCGAAGAAGAAGACGAAGAAGATGAAGAAGAAGATGAAGAAGAAGACGAAGAAGAAGACGAAGAAGAAGACGAAGAAGACGAAGAAGAAGACGAAGAAGAAGACGAAGAAGAAGACGAAGAAGACGACGAAGAAGAAGAAGACGAAGAAGACGAAGAAGAAGACGAAGAAGAAGACGAAGAAGAAGACGAAGAAGAAGACGAAGAAGAAGAAGAAGACGAAGAAGAAGAAGAAGATGATGAAGAAGAAGATGAAGAAGAAGAAGAAGAAGAAGAAGATGAAGAAGAAGAAGAAGATGAAGTAGAAGATGAAGAAGAAGATGAAGAAGAAGAAGAAGAAGAAGAAGTTGAAGAAGAAGAAGAAGATGATGAAGAAGAAGATGAAGAAGAAGAAGAAGAAGATGAAGGAGAAGATGAAGAAGAAGAAGATGAAGAAGAAGATGAAGAAGATGAAGAAGAAGAAGAAGATCAAGAAGATGAAGATGAAGAAGAAGATGAAGAAGAAGATGAAGAAGGTTAAGATGAAGAAGGAGATGAAGAAGAAGATGAAGAAGAAGTTGAAGAAGATGAAGAAGAAGATGAAGAAGAAGACGAAGAAGACGAAGAAGAAGATGAAGAAGAAGACGAAGAAGATGAAGAAGAAGATGAAGAAGAAGACGAAGAAGATGAAGAAGAAGATGAAGAAGAAAACGAAGAAGATGAAGAAGAAGACGAAGAAGAAGACGAAGAAGATGAAGATGAAGATGAAGAAGAAGATGAAGAAGAAGATGAAGAAGATGAAGAAGAAGACGAAGAAGACGAAGAAGACGAAGAAGACGAAGAAGATGAAGAAGAAGATGAAGAAGAAGACGAAGAAGACGAAGAAGAAGACGACGACGACGACGACGAAGAAGAAGAAGATGAAGACCACGAAGAAGACGAAGAAGAAGATGAAGAAGAAGACGAAGAAGATGAAGATGAAGAAGAAGATGAAGAAGAAGATGAAGAAGATGATGAAGAAGATGAAGAAGAAGATGAAGAAGAAGACGAAGAAGATGAAGAAGAAGATGAAGAAGAAGACGAAGAAGATGAAGAAGAAGACGAAGAAGAAGACGAAGAAGATGAAGAAGAAGACGAAGAAGATGAAGAAGAAGATGAAGAAGAAGACGAAGAAGATGAAGAAGAAGATGAAGAAGATGAAGAAGAAGATGAAGAAGAAGACGAAGAAGAAGACGAAGAAGATGAAGAAGAAGACGAAGAAGATGAAGAAGAAGATGAAGAAGAAGACGAAGAAGATGAAGAAGAAGATGAAGAAGAAGACGAAGAAGATGAAGAAGAAGACGAAGAAGAAGACGAAGAAGATGAAGAAGAAGATGAAGAAGAAGACGAAGTAGACGAAGAAGAAGACGACGACGACGACGACGACGAAGAAGATGAAGAGGGAGATGAAGAAGAAGATGAAGAAGAAGACGAAGAAGATGAAGAAGAAGATGAAGAAGAAGACAAAGAAGATGAAGAAGAAGATGAAGAAGAAGACGAAGAAGATGAAGAAGAAGACGAAGAAGAAGACGAAGAAGATGAAGATGGAGATGAAGATGAAGATGAAGAAGAAGATGAAGAAGAAGATGAAGAAGATGAAGAAGAAGACGAAGAAGATGAAGAAGAAGATGAAGAAGAAGACGAAGAAGATGAAGAAGAAGATGAAGAAGAAGACGAAGAAGATGAAGAAGAAGATGAAGAAGAAGACGAAGAAGATGAAGAAGAAGACGAAGAAGAAGACGAAGAAGATGAAGAAGAAGACGAAGAATAAGACGAAGAAGATGAAGAAGAAGACGAAGAAGAAGACGAAGAAGATGAAGAAGAAGACGAAGAAGATGAAGAAGAAGATGAAGAAGAAGACGAAGAAGATGAAGAAGAAGACGAAGAAGATGAAGAAGAAGACGAAGAAGATGAAGAAGAAGATGAAGAAGAAGACGAAGAAGATGAAGAAGAAGATGAAGAAGATGAAGAAGACGAAGAAGAAGACGAAGCAGACGAAGAAGAAGATGAAGAAGAAGACGAAGAAGACGAAGAAGAAGACGAAGAAGATGAAGAAGAAGATGAAGAAGAAGACGAAGAAGAATACGAAGAAGAAGACGAAGAAGACGAAGAAGAAGATGAAGAAGAAGACGAAGAAGATGAAGAAGAAGATGAAGAAGAAGATGAAGAAGACGAAGAAGAAGACGAAGCAGACGAAGAAGAAAATGAAGAAGAAGACGAAAAAGAAGACGAAGAAGAAGACGAAGAAGGCGAAGAAGAAGACGAAGAAGATGAAGAAGAAGATGAAGAAGGGAACGAAGAAGAAGACGAAGAAGAAGACGAAGAAGACGAAGAAGAAGACGAAGAAGAAGACGAAGAAGAAGACGAAGAAGACGACGAAGAAGAAGATGAAGAAGATGAAGAAGAAGAAGATCAAGAAGATGAAGATGAAGAAGAAGATGAAGTTGAAGATGAATAAGGTTAAGATGAAGAAGGAGATGAAGAAGAAGATGAAGAAGAAGTTGAAGAAGATGAAGAAGAAAATGAAGAAGAAGACGAAGAAGACGAAGAAGAAGATGAAGAAGAAGACGAAGAAGATGAAGAAGAAGATAAAGAAGAAGACGAAGAAGATGAAGAAGAAGATGAAGAAGAAAACGAAGAAGATGAAGAAGAAGACGAAGAAGAAGACGAAGAAGATGAAGATGAAGATGAAGAAGAAGATGAAGAAGAAGATGAAGAAGATGAAGAAGAAGACGAAGAAGACGAAGGAGATGAAGAAGGAGATGAAGAAGAAGACGAAGAAGACGAAGAAGAAGACGATGACGACGACGACGACGACGAAGAAGAAGAAGATGAAGACGACGAAGAAGACGAAGAAGAAGATGAAGAAGAAGACGAAGAAGATGAAGACGACGAAGAAGGCGAAGAAGAAGATGAAGAAGAAGACGAAGAAGATGAAGATGAAGAAGAAGATGAAGAAGAAGATGAAGACGATGATGAAGAAGATGAAGAAGAAGATGAAGAAGAAGACGAAGAAGATGAAGAAGAAGATGAAGAAGAAGACGAAGAAGATGAAGAAGAAGACGAAGAAGAAGACGAAGAAGATGAAGAAGACGAAGAAGATGAAGAAGAAGATGAAGAAGAAGACGAAGAAGATGAAGAAGAAGATGAAGAAGAAGACGAAGAAGATGAAGAAGAAGATGAAGAAGAAGACGAAGAAGATGAAGAAGAAGATGAAGAAGATGAAGAAGAAGATGAAGAAGAAGACGAAGAAGAAGACGAAGAAGATGAAGAAGAAGACGAAGAAGATGAAGAAGAAGATGAAGAAGAAGACGAAGAAGATGAAGAAGAAGATGAAGAAGAAGACGAAGGAGATGAAGAAGAAGACGTAGAAGATGAAGAAGAAGATGAAGAAGAAGACGAAGAAGAAGACAAAGAAGTAGACGAAGAAGACGAAGAAGAAGACGAAGAAGACGAAGAAGAAGACGAAGAAGACGAAGAAGAAGATGAAGAAGAAGATGAAGAAGAAGACGAAGAAGATGAAGAAGAAGACGAAGAAGAAGACGAAGAAGATGAAGAAGATGAAGAAGAAGACGAAGAAGATGAAGAAGAAGATGAAGAAGAAGACGAAGAAGATGAAGAAGAAGATGAAGAAGAAGACGAAGAAGATGAAGAAGATGAAGAAGAAGATGAAGAAGAAGATGAAGAAGAAGACGAAGAAGATGAAGAAGAAGACGAAGAAGAAGACGAAGAAGAAGACGAAGAAGATGAAGAAGAAGATGAAGAAGAAGACGAAGAAGATGAAGATGAAGATGAAGAAGAAGACGAAGAAGATGAAGAGGAAGATGAAGAAGAAGACGAAGAAGACGAAGAAGAAGACGACGACGACGAAGAAGAAGATGAAGACGACGAAGAAGACGAAGAAGAAGATGAAGAAGAAGATGAAGAAGATGAAGATGAAGAAGAAGATGAAGAAGAAGATGAAGAAGATGATGAAGAAGATGAAGAAGAAGATGAAGAAGAAGACGAAGAAGATGAAGAAGAAGATGAAGAAGAAGACGAATAAGAAGACGAAGAAGATGAAGAAGAAGACGAAGAAGATGAAGAAGATGAAGAAGACGAAGAAGAAGACGACGACGACGACGACGATGACGACGACGACGACGAAGAAGAAGAAGATGAAGACGACGAAGAAGACGAAGAAGAAGATGAAGAAGAAGATGAAGAAGATGAAGATGAAGAAGAAGATGAAGAAGAAGATGAAGAAGATGATGAAGAAGATGAAGAAGAAGATGAAGAAGAAGACGAAGAAGATGAAGAAGAAGATGAAGAAGAAGACGAAGAAGATGAAGAAGAAGTTGAAGAAGAAGACGAAGAAGATGAAGAAGAAGATGAAGAAGAAGACGAAGAAGATGAAGAAGAAGATGAAGAAGAAGATGAAGAAGATGAAGATGAAGAAGAAGATGAAGAAGAAGATGAAGAAGATGATGAAGAAGATGAAGAAGAAGATGAAGAAGAAGACGAAGAAGATGAAGAAGAAGATGAAGAAGAAGACGAAGAAGATGATGGAGAAGATGAAGAAGAAAACGAAGAAGATGAAGAAGAAGATGAAGAAGAAGACGAAGAAGATGAAGAAGAAGACGAAGAAGAAGACGAAGAAGATGAAGATGAAGATGAAGAAGAAGATGAAGAAGAAGATGAAGAAGAGGACGAAGAAGATGAAGAAGAAGGCGAAGAAGAAGACGAAGAAGATGAAGAAGAAGATTAAGAAGAAGATGAAGAAGAAGATGAAGAAGAAGTCGAAGAAGATGAAGAAGAAGATGAAGAAGAAGACGAAGAAGATGAAGAAGAAGACGAAGAAGAAGACGAAGAAGATGAAGAAGAAGACGAAGAAGATGAAGAAGAAGATGAAGAAGACGAAGAAGATGAAGAAGAAGATGAAGAAGAAGACGAAGAAGATGAAGAAGAAGATGAAGAAGAAGACGAAGAAGATGAAGAAGAAGATGAAGAAGATGAAGAAGAAGATGAAGAAGAAGATGAAGAAGAAGACGAAGAAGATGAAGAAGAAGACAAAGAAGATGAAGAAGAAGATGAAGAAGAAGACGAAGAAGATGAAGAAGAAGATGAAGAAGAAGACGAAGGAGATGAAGAAGAAGACGTAGAAGATGAAGAAGAAGATGAAGAAGAAGACGAAGAAGAAGACAAAGAAGAAGACGAAGAAGACGAAGAAGAAGACGAAGAAGACGAAGAAGAAGATGAAGAAGAAGATGAAGAAGAAGACGAAGAAGATGAAGAAGAAGACGAAGAAGAAGACGAAGAAGATGAAGAAGATGAAGAAGAAGACGAAGAAGATGAAGAAGAAGATGAAGAAGAAGACGAAGAAGATGATGGAGAAGATGAAGAAGAAAACGAAGAAGATGAAGAAGAAGATGAAGAAGAAGACGAAGAAGATGAAGAAGAAGACGAAGAAGAAGACGAAGAAGATGAAGATGAAGATGAAGAAGAAGATGAAGAAGAAGATGAAGAAGAGGACGAAGAAGATGAAGAAGAAGGCGAAGAAGAAGACGAAGAAGATGAAGAAGAAGATGAAGAAGAAGATGAAGAAGAAGATGAAGAAGAAGTCGAAGAAGATGAAGAAGACGAAGAAGAAGACGAAGAAGATGAAGAAGGAGACGAAGAAGATGAAGAAGAAGATGAAGAAGAAGATGAAGAAGAAGATGAAGAAGAAGATGAAGATGAAGATGAAGAAGATGAAGAAGAAGATGAAGAAGAAGACGAAGAAGATGAAGAAGAAGATGAAGAAGAAGACGAAGAAGATGAAGAAGAAGATGAAGAAGAAGATGAAGAAGAAGATGAAGAAGAAGACGAAGAAGATGAAGAAGAAGACGAAGAAGAAGACGAAGAAGATGAAGAAGAAGATGAAGAAGATGAAGAAGAAGATGAAGAAGAAGAAGAAGAAGAAGAAGATGAAGAAGAAGATGAAGAAGATGAAGAAGAAGACGAAGAAGATGAAGAAGAAGACGAAGAAGCAGACGAAGAAGAAGACGAAGAAGAAGACGAAGAAGAAGACGAAGAAGAAGATGAAGAAGAAGATGAAGAAGAAGACGAAGAAGATGAAGAAGAGGATGAAGAAGAAGACGAAGAAGATGAAGAGGAAGAAGACGAAGAAGAAGATGAAGAAGAAGACGAAGGAGAAGACGAAGAAGAAGACGAAGAAGAAGACGAAGAAGATGAAGAAGAAGACGAAGAAGATGAAGAAGAAGATGAAGAAGAAGACGAAGTAGACGAAGAAGAAGACGACGACGACGACGACGACGAAGAAGATGTAGAGGGAGATGAAGAAGAAGATGAAGAAGAAGATGAAGAAGAAGATGAAGAAGATGAAGAAGAAGACGAAGAAGATGAAGAAGAAGATGAAGAAGAAGACGAAGAAGATGAAGAAGAAGATGAAGAAGAAGACGAAGAAGATGAAGAAGAAGATGAAGAAGAAGACGAAGAAGATGAAGAAGAAGACGAAGAAGAAGACGAAGAAGATGAAGAAGAAGACGAAGAAGATGAAGAAGAAGATGAAGAAGAAGACGAAGAAGATGAAGAAGAAGACGAAGAAGATGAAGAAGAAGACGAAGAAGATGAAGAAGAAGATGAAGAAGAAGACGAAGAAGATGAAGAAGAAGATGAAGAAGATGAAGAAGACGAAGAAGAAGACGAAGCAGACGAAGAAGAAGATGAAGAAGAAGACGAAGAAGACGAAGAAGAAGACGAAGAAGATGAAGAAGAAGATGAAGAAGAAGACGAAGAAGAATACGAAGAAGAAGACGAAGAAGACGAAGAAGAAGATGAAGAAGAAGACGAAGAAGATGAAGAAGAAGATGAAGAAGAAGATGAAGAAGACGAAGAAGAAGACGAAGCAGACGAAGAAGAAAATGAAGAAGAAGACGAAAAAGAAGACGAAGAAGAAGACGAAGAAGGCGAAGAAGAAGACGAAGAAGATGAAGAAGAAGATGAAGAAGAAGACGAAGAAGAAGACGAAGAAGAAGACGAAGAAGACGAAGAAGAAGACGAAGAAGAAGACGAAGAAGAAGACGAAGAAGACGACGAAGAAGAAGAAGACGAAGAAGACGAAGAAGAAGACGAAGAAGAAGACGAAGAAGAAGACGAAGAAGAAGACGAAGAAGAAGAAGAAGACGAAGAAGAAGAAGAAGATGATGAAGAAGAAGATGAAGAAGAAGAAGAAGAAGAAGAAGAAGATGAAGAAGAAGAAGAAGATGAAGTAGAAGATGAAGAAGAAGATGAAGAAGAAGAAGAAGAAGAAGAAGTTGAAGAAGAAGAAGAAGATGATGAAGAAGAAGATGAAGAAGAAGAAGAAGAAGATGAAGGAGAAGATGAAGAAGAAGAAGATGAAGAAGAAGATGAAGAAGATGAAGAAGAAGAAGAAGATCAAGAAGATGAAGATGAAGAAGAAGATGAAGAAGAAGATGAAGAAGGTTAAGATGAAGAAGGAGATGAAGAAGAAGATGAAGAAGAAGTTGAAGAAGATGAAGAAGAAGATGAAGAAGAAGACGAAGAAGACGAAGAAGAAGATGAAGAAGAAGACGAAGAAGATGAAGAAGAAGATGAAGAAGAAGACGAAGAAGATGAAGAAGAAGATGAAGAAGAAAACGAAGAAGATGAAGAAGAAGACGAAGAAGAAGACGAAGAAGATGAAGATGAAGATGAAGAAGAAGATGAAGAAGAAGATGAAGAAGATGAAGAAGAAGACGAAGAAGACGAAGAAGACGAAGAAGACGAAGAAGATGAAGAAGAAGATGAAGAAGAAGACGAAGAAGACGAAGAAGAAGACGACGACGACGACGACGACGAAGAAGAAGAAGATGAAGACGACGAAGAAGACGAAGAAGAAGATGAAGAAGAAGACGAAGAAGATGAAGATGAAGAAGAAGATGAAGAAGAAGATGAAGAAGATGATGAAGAAGATGAAGAAGAAGATGAAGAAGAAGACGAAGAAGATGAAGAAGAAGATGAAGAAGAAGACGAAGAAGATGAAGAAGAAGACGAAGAAGAAGACGAAGAAGATGAAGAAGAAGACGAAGAAGATGAAGAAGAAGATGAAGAAGAAGACGAAGAAGATGAAGAAGAAGATGAAGAAGATGAAGAAGAAGATGAAGAAGAAGACGAAGAAGAAGACGAAGAAGATGAAGAAGAAGACGAAGAAGATGAAGAAGAAGATGAAGAAGAAGACGAAGAAGATGAAGAAGAAGATGAAGAAGAAGACGAAGAAGATGAAGAAGAAGACGAAGAAGAAGACGAAGAAGATGAAGAAGAAGATGAAGAAGAAGACGAAGTAGACGAAGAAGAAGACGACGACGACGACGACGACGAAGAAGATGAAGAGGGAGATGAAGAAGAAGATGAAGAAGAAGACGAAGAAGATGAAGAAGAAGATGAAGAAGAAGACAAAGAAGATGAAGAAGAAGATGAAGAAGAAGACGAAGAAGATGAAGAAGAAGACGAAGAAGAAGACGAAGAAGATGAAGATGGAGATGAAGATGAAGATGAAGAAGAAGATGAAGAAGAAGATGAAGAAGATGAAGAAGAAGACGAAGAAGATGAAGAAGAAGATGAAGAAGAAGACGAAGAAGATGAAGAAGAAGATGAAGAAGAAGACGAAGAAGATGAAGAAGAAGATGAAGAAGAAGACGAAGAAGATGAAGAAGAAGACGAAGAAGAAGACGAAGAAGATGAAGAAGAAGACGAAGAATAAGACGAAGAAGATGAAGAAGAAGACGAAGAAGAAGACGAAGAAGATGAAGAAGAAGACGAAGAAGATGAAGAAGAAGATGAAGAAGAAGACGAAGAAGATGAAGAAGAAGACGAAGAAGATGAAGAAGAAGACGAAGAAGATGAAGAAGAAGATGAAGAAGAAGACGAAGAAGATGAAGAAGAAGATGAAGAAGATGAAGAAGACGAAGAAGAAGACGAAGCAGACGAAGAAGAAGATGAAGAAGAAGACGAAGAAGACGAAGAAGAAGACGAAGAAGATGAAGAAGAAGATGAAGAAGAAGACGAAGAAGAATACGAAGAAGAAGACGAAGAAGACGAAGAAGAAGATGAAGAAGAAGACGAAGAAGATGAAGAAGAAGATGAAGAAGAAGATGAAGAAGACGAAGAAGAAGACGAAGCAGACGAAGAAGAAAATGAAGAAGAAGACGAAAAAGAAGACGAAGAAGAAGACGAAGAAGGCGAAGAAGAAGACGAAGAAGATGAAGAAGAAGATGAAGAAGAAGACGAAGAAGAAGACGAAGAAGAAGACGAAGAAGACGAAGAAGAAGACGAAGAAGAAGACGAAGAAGAAGACGAAGAAGACGACGAAGAAGAAGATGAAGAAGATGAAGAAGAAGAAGAAGATCAAGAAGATGAAGATGAAGAAGAAGATGAAGTTGAAGATGAATAAGGTTAAGATGAAGAAGGAGATGAAGAAGAAGATGAAGAAGAAGTTGAAGAAGATGAAGAAGAAAATGAAGAAGAAGACGAAGAAGACGAAGAAGAAGATGAAGAAGAAGACGAAGAAGATGAAGAAGAAGATAAAGAAGAAGACGAAGAAGATGAAGAAGAAGATGAAGAAGAAAACGAAGAAGATGAAGAAGAAGACGAAGAAGAAGACGAAGAAGATGAAGATGAAGATGAAGAAGAAGATGAAGAAGAAGATGAAGAAGATGAAGAAGAAGACGAAGAAGACGAAGGAGATGAAGAAGGAGATGAAGAAGAAGACGAAGAAGACGAAGAAGAAGACGATGACGACGACGACGACGACGAAGAAGAAGAAGATGAAGACGACGAAGAAGACGAAGAAGAAGATGAAGAAGAAGACGAAGAAGATGAAGACGACGAAGAAGGCGAAGAAGAAGATGAAGAAGAAGACGAAGAAGATGAAGATGAAGAAGAAGATGAAGAAGAAGATGAAGAAGATGATGAAGAAGATGAAGAAGAAGATGAAGAAGAAGACGAAGAAGATGAAGAAGAAGATGAAGAAGAAGACGAAGAAGATGAAGAAGAAGACGAAGAAGAAGACGAAGAAGATGAAGAAGAAGACGAAGAAGATGAAGAAGAAGATGAAGAAGAAGACGAAGAAGATGAAGAAGAAGATGAAGAAGAAGACGAAGAAGATGAAGAAGAAGATGAAGAAGAAGACGAAGAAGATGAAGAAGAAGATGAAGAAGATGAAGAAGAAGATGAAGAAGAAGACGAAGAAGAAGACGAAGAAGATGAAGAAGAAGACGAAGAAGATGAAGAAGAAGATGAAGAAGAAGACGAAGAAGATGAAGAAGAAGATGAAGAAGAAGACGAAGGAGATGAAGAAGAAGACGTAGAAGATGAAGAAGAAGATGAAGAAGAAGACGAAGAAGAAGACAAAGAAGTAGACGAAGAAGACGAAGAAGAAGACGAAGAAGACGAAGAAGAAGACGAAGAAGACGAAGAAGAAGATGAAGAAGAAGATGAAGAAGAAGACGAAGAAGATGAAGAAGAAGACGAAGAAGAAGACGAAGAAGATGAAGAAGATGAAGAAGAAGACGAAGAAGATGAAGAAGAAGATGAAGAAGAAGACGAAGAAGATGAAGAAGAAGATGAAGAAGAAGACGAAGAAGATGAAGAAGATGAAGAAGAAGATGAAGAAGAAGATGAAGAAGAAGACGAAGAAGATGAAGAAGAAGACGAAGAAGAAGACGAAGAAGAAGACGAAGAAGATGAAGAAGAAGATGAAGAAGAAGACGAAGAAGATGAAGATGAAGATGAAGAAGAAGACGAAGAAGATGAAGAGGAAGATGAAGAAGAAGACGAAGAAGACGAAGAAGAAGACGACGACGACGAAGAAGAAGATGAAGACGACGAAGAAGACGAAGAAGAAGATGAAGAAGAAGATGAAGAAGATGAAGATGAAGAAGAAGATGAAGAAGAAGATGAAGAAGATGATGAAGAAGATGAAGAAGAAGATGAAGAAGAAGACGAAGAAGATGAAGAAGAAGATGAAGAAGAAGACGAATAAGAAGACGAAGAAGATGAAGAAGAAGACGAAGAAGATGAAGAAGATGAAGAAGACGAAGAAGAAGACGACGACGACGACGACGATGACGACGACGACGACGAAGAAGAAGAAGATGAAGACGACGAAGAAGACGAAGAAGAAGATGAAGAAGAAGATGAAGAAGATGAAGATGAAGAAGAAGATGAAGAAGAAGATGAAGAAGATGATGAAGAAGATGAAGAACAAGATGAAGAAGAAGACGAAGAAGATGAAGAAGAAGATGAAGAAGAAGACGAAGAAGATGAAGAAGAAGTTGAAGAAGAAGACGAAGAAGATGAAGAAGAAGATGAAGAAGAAGACGAAGAAGATGAAGAAGAAGATGAAGAAGAAGATGAAGAAGATGAAGATGAAGAAGAAGATGAAGAAGAAGATGAAGAAGATGATGAAGAAGATGAAGAAGAAGATGAAGAAGAAGACGAAGAAGATGAAGAAGAAGATGAAGAAGAAGACGAAGAAGATGATGGAGAAGATGAAGAAGAAAACGAAGAAGATGAAGAAGAAGATGAAGAAGAAGACGAAGAAGATGAAGAAGAAGACGAAGAAGAAGACGAAGAAGATGAAGATGAAGATGAAGAAGAAGATGAAGAAGAAGATGAAGAAGAGGACGAAGAAGATGAAGAAGAAGGCGAAGAAGAAGACGAAGAAGATGAAGAAGAAGATTAAGAAGAAGATGAAGAAGAAGATGAAGAAGAAGTCGAAGAAGATGAAGAAGAAGATGAAGAAGAAGACGAAGAAGATGAAGAAGAAGACGAAGAAGAAGACGAAGAAGATGAAGAAGAAGACGAAGAAGATGAAGAAGAAGATGAAGAAGACGAAGAAGATGAAGAAGAAGATGAAGAAGAAGACGAAGAAGATGAAGAAGAAGATGAAGAAGAAGACGAAGAAGATGAAGAAGAAGATGAAGAAGATGAAGAAGAAGATGAAGAAGAAGATGAAGAAGAAGACGAAGAAGATGAAGAAGAAGACGAAGAAGATGAAGAAGAAGATGAAGAAGAAGACGAAGAAGATGAAGAAGAAGATGAAGAAGAAGACGAAGGAGATGAAGAAGAAGACGTAGAAGATGAAGAAGAAGATGAAGAAGAAGACGAAGAAGAAGACAAAGAAGAAGATGAAGAAGACGAAGAAGAAGACGAAGAAGACGAAGAAGAAGATGAAGAAGAAGATGAAGAAGAAGACGAAGAAGATGAAGAAGAAGACGAAGAAGAAGACGAAGAAGATGAAGAAGATGAAGAAGAAGACGAAGAAGATGAAGAAGAAGATGAAGAAGAAGACGAAGAAGATGAAGAAGAAGATGAAGAAGAAGACGAAGAAGATGAAGAAGATGAAGAAGAAGATGAAGAAGAAGATGAAGAAGAAGACGAAGAAGATGAAGAAGAAGACGAAGAAGAAGACGAAGAAGAAGACGAAGAAGATGAAGAAGAAGATGAAGAAGAAGACGAAGAAGATGAAGATGAAGATGAAGAAGAAGACGAAGAAGATGAAGAGGAAGATGAAGAAGAAGACGAAGAAGACGAAGAAGACGAAGAAGAAGACGACGACGACGACGAAGAAGAAGATGAAGACGACGAAGAAGACGAAGAAGTAGATGAAGAAGAAGATGAAGAAGATGAAGATGAAGAAGGAGATGAAGAAGAAGATGAAGAAGATGATGAAGAAGATGAAGAAGAAGATGAAGAAGAAGACGAAGAAGATGAAGAAGAAGATGAAGAAGAAGACGAATGAGAAGACGAAGAAGATGAAGAAGAAGACGAAGAAGATGAAGAAGAAGATGAAGAAGAAGACGAAGAAGATGAAGAAGAAGATGAAGAAGAAGATGAAGAAGATGAAGATGAAGAAGAAGATGAAGAAGAAGATGAAGAAGATGATGAAGAAGATGAAGAAGAAGATGAAGAAGAAGACGAAGAAGATGAAGAAGAAGATGAAGAAGAAGACGAAGAAGATGATGGAGAAGATGAAGAAGAAAACGAAGAAGATGAAGAAGAAGATGAAGAAGAAGACGAAGAAGATGAAGAAGAAGACGAAGAAGAAGACGAAGAAGATGAAGATGAAGATGAAGAAGAAGATGAAGAAGAAGATGAAGAAGAGGACGAAGAAGATGAAGAAGAAGGCGAAGAAGAAGACGAAGAAGATGAAGAAGAAGATGAAGAAGAAGATGAAGAAGAAGATGAAGAAGAAGTCGAAGATGATGAAGAAGACGAAGAAGAAGACGAAGAAGATGAAGAAGGAGACGAAGAAGATGAAGAAGAAGATGAAGAAGAAGATGAAGATGAAGATGAAGAAGAAGATGAAGATGAAGATGAAGAAGATGAAGAAGAAGATGAAGAAGAAGACGAAGAAGATGAAGAAGAAGATGAAGAAGAAGACGAAGAAGATGAAGAAGAAGATGAAGAAGAAGATGAAGAAGAAGATGAAGAAGAAGACGAAGAAGATGAAGAAGAAGACGAAGAAGAAGACGAAGAAGATGAAGAAGAAGATGAAGAAGAAGATGAAGAAGAAGATGAAGAAGAAGAAGAAGAAGAAGAAGAAGATGAAGAAGAAGATGAAGAAGATGAAGAAGAAGACGAAGAAGATGAAGAAGAAGATGAAGAAGAAGACGAAGGAGATGAAGAAGAAGACGTAGAAGATGAAGAAGAAGATGAAGAAGAAGACGAAGAAGAAGACAAAGAAGAAGACGAAGAAGACGAAGAAGAAGACGAAGAAGACGAAGAAGAAGATGAAGAAGAAGATGAAGAAGAAGACGAAGAAGATGAAGAAGAAGACGAAGAAGAAGACGAAGAAGATGAAGAAGATGAAGAAGAAGACGAAGAAGATGAAGAAGAAGATGAAGAAGAAGACGAAGAAGATGAAGAAGAAGATGAAGAAGAAGACGAAGAAGATGAAGAAGATGAAGAAGAAGATGAAGAAGAAGATGAAGAAGAAGACGAAGAAGATGAAGAAGAAGACGAAGAAGAAGACGAAGAAGAAGACGAAGAAGATGAAGAAGAAGATGAAGAAGAAGACGAAGAAGATGAAGATGAAGATGAAGAAGAAGACGAAGAAGATGAAGAGGAAGATGAAGAAGAAGACGAAGAAGACGAAGAAGAAGACGACGACGACGACGAAGAAGAAGATGAAGACGACGAAGAAGACGAAGAAGTAGATGAAGAAGAAGATGAAGAAGATGAAGATGAAGAAGGAGATGAAGAAGAAGATGAAGAAGATGATGAAGAAGATGAAGAAGAAGATGAAGAAGAAGACGAAGAAGATGAAGAAGAAGATGAAGAAGAAGACGAATGAGAAGACGAAGAAGATGAAGAAGAAGACGAAGAAGATGAAGAAGAAGATGAAGAAGAAGACGAAGAAGATGAAGAAGAAGATGAAGAAGAAGATGAAGAAGATGAAGATGAAGAAGAAGATGAAGAAGAAGATGAAGAAGATGATGAAGAAGATGAAGAAGAAGATGAAGAAGAAGACGAAGAAGATGAAGAAGAAGATGAAGAAGAAGACGAAGAAGATGATGGAGAAGATGAAGAAGAAAACGAAGAAGATGAAGAAGAAGATGAAGAAGAAGACGAAGAAGATGAAGAAGAAGACGAAGAAGAAGACGAAGAAGATGAAGATGAAGATGAAGAAGAAGATGAAGAAGAAGATGAAGAAGAGGACGAAGAAGATGAAGAAGAAGGCGAAGAAGAAGACGAAGAAGATGAAGAAGAAGATGCAGAAGAAGATGAAGAAGAAGATGAAGAAGAAGTCGAAGAAGATGAAGAAGACGAAGAAGAAGACGAAGAAGATGAAGAAGGAGACGAAGAAGATGAAGAAGAAGATGAAGAAGAAGATGAAGATGAAGATGAAGAAGAAGATGAAGATGAAGATGAAGAAGATGAAGAAGAAGATGAAGAAGAAGACGAAGAAGATGAAGAAGAAGATGAAGAAGAAGACGAAGAAGATGAAGAAGAAGATGAAGAAGAAGATGAAGAAGAAGACGAAGAAGATGAAGAAGAAGACGAAGAAGAAGACGAAGAAGATGAAGAAGAAGATGAAGAAGAAGATGAAGAAGAAGATGAAGAAGAAGAAGAAGAAGAAGAAGAAGAAGATGAAGAAGAAGATGAAGAAGATGAAGAAGAAGACGAAGAAGATGAAGAAGAAGACGAAGAAGCAGACGAAGAAGAAGACGAAGAAGAAGACGAAGAAGAAGACGAAGAAGAAGATGAAGAAGAAGATGAAGAAGAAGACGAAGAAGATGAAGAAGAGGATGAAGAAGAAGACGAAGAAGATGAAGAGGAAGAAGACGAAGAAGAAGATGAAGAAGAAGACGAAGGAGAAGACGAAGAAGAAGACGAAGAAGAAGACGAAGAAGATGAAGAAGAAGACGAAGAAGATGAAGAAGAAGATGAAGAAGAAGACGAAGTAGACGAAGAAGAAGACGACGACGACGACGACGAAGAAGATGAAGAGGGAGATGAAGAAGAAGATGAAGAAGAAGACGAAGAAGATGAAGAAGAAGATGAAGAAGAAGACAAAGAAGATGAAGAAGAAGATGAAGAAGAAGACGAAGAAGATGAAGAAGAAGACGAAGAAGAAGACGAAGAAGATGAAGATGGAGATGAAGATGAAGATGAAGAAGAAGATGAAGAAGAAGATGAAGAAGATGAAGAAGAAGACGAAGAAGATGAAGAAGAAGATGAAGAAGAAGACGAAGAAGATGAAGAAGAAGATGAAGAAGAAGACGAAGAAGATGAAGAAGAAGATGAAGAAGAAGACGAAGAAGATGAAGAAGGAGACGAAGAAGATGAAGAAGAAGATGAAGAAGAAGACGAAGAAGAAGACGAAGAAGATGAAGATGGAGATGAAGATGAAGATGAAGAAGAAGACGAAGAAGATGAAGAAGGAGACGAAGAAGATGAAGAAGAAGATGAAGAAGAAGACGAAGAAGAAGACGAAGAAGATGAAGATGGAGATGAAGATGAAGATGAAGAAGAAGATGAAGAAGAAGATGAAGAAGATGAAGAAGAAGACGAAGAAGATGAAGAAGAAGATGAAGAAGAAGACGAAGAAGATGAAGAAGAAGATGAAGAAGAAGACGAAGAAGATGAAGAAGAAGATGAAGAAGAAGACGAAGAAGATGAAGAAGAAGACGAAGAAGAAGACGAAGAAGATGAAGAAGAAGACGAAGAAGATGAAGAAGAAGATGAAGAAGAAGACGAAGAAGATGAAGAAGAAGACGAAGAAGATGAAGAAGAAGACGAAGAAGATGAAGAAGAAGATGAAGAAGAAGACGAAGAAGATGAAGAAGAAGATGAAGAAGATGAAGAAGACGAAGAAGAAGACGAAGCAGACGAAGAAGAAGATGAAGAAGAAGACGAAGAAGACGAAGAAGAAGACGAAGAAGATGAAGAAGAAGATGAAGAAGAAGACGAAGAAGAATACGAAGAAGAAGACGAAGAAGACGAAGAAGAAGATAAAGAAGAAGACGAAGAAGATGAAGAAGAAGATGAAGAAGAAGATGAAGAAGACGAAGAAGAAGACGAAGCAGACGAAGAAGAAAATGAAGAAGAAGACGAAAAAGAAGACGAAGAAGAAGACGAAGAAGGCGAAGAAGAAGACGAAGAAGATGAAGAAGAAGATGAAGAAGAAGACGAAGAAGAAGACGAAGAAGAAGACGAAGAAGATGAAGAAGAAGACGAAGAAGAAGACGAAGAAGAAGACGAAGAAGACGACGAAGAAGAAGAAGACGAAGAAGACGAAGAAGAAGACGAAGAAGAAGACGAAGAAGAAGACGAAGAAGAAGACGAAGAAGAAGAAGAAGACGAAGAAGAAAAAGAAGATGATGAAGAAGAAGATGAAGAAGAAGAAGAAGAAGAAGAAGATGAAGAAGAAGAAGAAGATGAAGTAGAAGATGAAGAAGAATATGAAGAAGAAGAAGAAGAAGAAGAAGTTGAAGAAGAAGAAGAAGATGATGAAGAAGAAGATGAAGAAGAAGAAGAAGAAGATGAAGGAGAAGATGAAGAAGAAGAAGATGAAGAAGAAGATGAAGAAGATGAAGAAGAAGAAGAAGATCAAGAAGATGAAGATGAAGAAGAAGATGAAGAAGAAGATGAAGAAGGTTAAGATGAAGAAGGAGATGAAGAAGAAGATGAAGAAGAAGTTGAAGAAGATGAAGAAGAAGATGAAGAAGAAGACGAAGAAGACGAAGAAGAAGATGAAGAAGAAGACGAAGAAGATGAAGAAGAAGATGAAGAAGAAGACGAAGAAGATGAAGAAGAAGATGAAGAAGAAAACGAAGAAGATGAAGAAGAAGACGAAGAAGAAGACGAAGAAGATGAAGATGAAGATGAAGAAGAAGATGAAGAAGAAGATGAAGAAGATGAAGAAGAAGACGAAGAAGACGAAGAAGACGAAGAAGACGAAGAAGATGAAGAAGAAGATGAAGAAGAAGACGAAGAAGACGAAGAAGAAGACGACGACGACGACGACGAAGAAGAAGAAGATGAAGACGACGAAGAAGACGAAGAAGAAGATGAAGAAGAAGACGAAGAAGATGAAGATGAAGAAGAAGATGAAGAGGAAGATGAAGAAGATGATGAAGAAGATGAAGAAGAAGATGAAGAAGAAGACGAAGAAGATGAAGAAGAAGATGAAGAAGAAGACGAAGAAGATGAAGAAGAAGACGAAGAAGAAGACGAAGAAGATGAAGAAGAAGACGAAGAAGATGAAGAAGAAGATGAAGAAGAAGACGAAGAAGATGAAGAAGAAGATGAAGAAGATGAAGAAGAAGATGAAGAAGAAGACGAAGAAGAAGACGAAGAAGATGAAGAAGAAGACGAAGAAGATGAAGAAGAAGATGAAGAAGAAGACGAAGAAGATGAAGAAGAAGATGAAGAAGAAGACGAAGAAGATGAAGAAGAAGACGAAGAAGAAGACGAAGAAGATGAAGAAGAAGATGAAGAAGAAGACGAAGTAGACGAAGAAGAAGACGACGACGACGACGAGGACGAAGAAGATGAAGAGGGAGATGAAGAAGAAGATGAAGAAGAAGACGAAGAAGATGAAGAAGAAGATGAAGAAGAAGACAAAGAAGATGAAGAAGAAGATGAAGAAGAAGACGAAGAAGATGAAGAAGAAGACGAAGAAGAAGACGAAGAAGATGAAGATGGAGATGAAGATGAAGATGAAGAAGAAGATGAAGAAGAAGATGAAGAAGATGAAGAAGAAGACGAAGAAGATGAAGAAGAAGATGAAGAAGAAGACGAAGAAGATGAAGAAGAAGATGAAGAAGAAGACGAAGAAGATGAAGAAGAAGATGAAGAAGAAGACGAAGAAGATGAAGAAGAAGACGAAGAAGAAGACGAAGAAGATGAAGAAGAAGACGAAGAATAAGACGAAGAAGATGAAGAAGAAGACGAAGAAGAAGACGAAGAAGATGAAGAAGAAGACGAAGAAGATGAAGAAGAAGATGAAGAAGAAGACGAAGAAGATGAAGAAGAAGACGAAGAAGATGAAGAAGAAGACGAAGAAGATGAAGAAGAAGATGAAGAAGAAGACGAAGAAGATGAAGAAGAAGATGAAGAAGATGAAGAAGACGAAGAAGAAGACGAAGCAGACGAAGAAGAAGATGAAGAAGAAGACGAAGAAGACGAAGAAGAAGACGAAGAAGATGAAGAAGAAGATGAAGAAGAAGACGAAGAAGAATACGAAGAAGAAGACGAAGAAGACGAAGAAGAAGATGAAGAAGAAGACGAAGAAGATGAAGAAGAAGATGAAGAAGAAGATGAAGAAGACGAAGAAGAAGACGAAGCAGACGAAGAAGAAAATGAAGAAGAAGACGAAAAAGAAGACGAAGAAGAAGACGAAGAAGGCGAAGAAGAAGACGAAGAAGATGAAGAAGAAGATGAAGAAGAAGACGAAGAAGAAGACGAAGAAGAAGACGAAGAAGACGAAGAAGAAGACGAAGAAGAAGACGAAGAAGAAGACGAAGAAGACGACGAAGAAGAAGATGAAGAAGATGAAGAAGAAGAAGAAGATCAAGAAGATGAAGATGAAGAAGAAGATGAAGAAGAAGATGAATAAGGTTAAGATGAAGAAGGAGATGAAGAAGAAGATGAAGAAAAAGTTGAAGAAGATGAAGAAGAAGATGAAGAAGAAGACGAAGAAGACGAAGAAGAAGATGAAGAAGAAGACGAAGAAGATGAAGAAGAAGATAAAGAAGAAGACGAAGAAGATGAAGAAGAAGATGAAGAAGAAAACGAAGAAGATGAAGAAGAAGACGAAGAAGAAGACGAAGAAGATGAAGATGAAGATGAAGAAGAAGATGAAGAAGAAGATGAAGAAGATGAAGAAGAAGACGAAGAAGACGAAGGAGATGAAGAAGGAGATGAAGAAGAAGACGAAGAAGACGAAGAAGAAGACGATGACGACGACGACGACGACGAAGAAGAAGAAGATGAAGACGACGAAGAAGACGAAGAAGAAGATGAAGAAGAAGACGAAGAAGATGAAGACGACGAAGAAGGCGAAGAAGAAGATGAAGAAGAAGACGAAGAAGATGAAGATGAAGAAGAAGATGAAGAAGAAGATGAAGAAGATGATGAAGAAGATGAAGAAGAAGATGAAGAAGAAGACGAAGAAGATGAAGAAGAAGATGAAGAAGAAGACGAAGAAGATGAAGAAGAAGACGAAGAAGAAGACGAAGAAGATGAAGAAGAAGACGAAGAAGAAGACGAAGAAGATGAAGAAGAAGATGAAGAAGATGAAGAAGACGAAGAAGAAGACGAAGCAGACGAAGAAGAAGATGAAGAAGAAGACGAAGAAGACGAAGAAGAAGACGAAGAAGATGAAGAAGAAGATGAAGAAGAAGACGAAGAAGAATACGAAGAAGAAGACGAAGAAGACGAAGAAGAAGATAAAGAAGAAGACGAAGAAGATGAAGAAGAAGATGAAGAAGAAGATGAAGAAGACGAAGAAGAAGACGAAGCAGACGAAGAAGAAAATGAAGAAGAAGACGAAAAAGAAGACGAAGAAGAAGACGAAGAAGGCGAAGAAGAAGACGAAGAAGATGAAGAAGAAGATGAAGAAGAAGACGAAGAAGAAGACGAAGAAGAAGACGAAGAAGATGAAGAAGAAGACGAAGAAGAAGACGAAGAAGAAGACGAAGAAGACGACGAAGAAGAAGAAGACGAAGAAGACGAAGAAGAAGACGAAGAAGAAGACGAAGAAGAAGACGAAGAAGAAGACGAAGAAGAAGAAGAAGACGAAGAAGAAAAAGAAGATGATGAAGAAGAAGATGAAGAAGAAGAAGAAGAAGAAGAAGATGAAGAAGAAGAAGAAGATGAAGTAGAAGATGAAGAAGAATATGAAGAAGAAGAAGAAGAAGAAGAAGTTGAAGAAGAAGAAGAAGATGATGAAGAAGAAGATGAAGAAGAAGAAGAAGAAGATGAAGGAGAAGATGAAGAAGAAGAAGATGAAGAAGAAGATGAAGAAGATGAAGAAGAAGAAGAAGATCAAGAAGATGAAGATGAAGAAGAAGATGAAGAAGAAGATGAAGAAGGTTAAGATGAAGAAGGAGATGAAGAAGAAGATGAAGAAGAAGTTGAAGAAGATGAAGAAGAAGATGAAGAAGAAGACGAAGAAGACGAAGAAGAAGATGAAGAAGAAGACGAAGAAGATGAAGAAGAAGATGAAGAAGAAGACGAAGAAGATGAAGAAGAAGATGAAGAAGAAAACGAAGAAGATGAAGAAGAAGACGAAGAAGAAGACGAAGAAGATGAAGATGAAGATGAAGAAGAAGATGAAGAAGAAGATGAAGAAGATGAAGAAGAAGACGAAGAAGACGAAGAAGACGAAGAAGACGAAGAAGATGAAGAAGAAGATGAAGAAGAAGACGAAGAAGACGAAGAAGAAGACGACGACGACGACGACGAAGAAGAAGAAGATGAAGACGACGAAGAAGACGAAGAAGAAGATGAAGAAGAAGACGAAGAAGATGAAGATGAAGAAGAAGATGAAGAGGAAGATGAAGAAGATGATGAAGAAGATGAAGAAGAAGATGAAGAAGAAGACGAAGAAGATGAAGAAGAAGATGAAGAAGAAGACGAAGAAGATGAAGAAGAAGACGAAGAAGAAGACGAAGAAGATGAAGAAGAAGACGAAGAAGATGAAGAAGAAGATGAAGAAGAAGACGAAGAAGATGAAGAAGAAGATGAAGAAGATGAAGAAGAAGATGAAGAAGAAGACGAAGAAGAAGACGAAGAAGATGAAGAAGAAGACGAAGAAGATGAAGAAGAAGATGAAGAAGAAGACGAAGAAGATGAAGAAGAAGATGAAGAAGAAGACGAAGAAGATGAAGAAGAAGACGAAGAAGAAGACGAAGAAGATGAAGAAGAAGATGAAGAAGAAGACGAAGTAGACGAAGAAGAAGACGACGACGACGACGAGGACGAAGAAGATGAAGAGGGAGATGAAGAAGAAGATGAAGAAGAAGACGAAGAAGATGAAGAAGAAGATGAAGAAGAAGACAAAGAAGATGAAGAAGAAGATGAAGAAGAAGACGAAGAAGATGAAGAAGAAGACGAAGAAGAAGACGAAGAAGATGAAGATGGAGATGAAGATGAAGATGAAGAAGAAGATGAAGAAGAAGATGAAGAAGATGAAGAAGAAGACGAAGAAGATGAAGAAGAAGATGAAGAAGAAGACGAAGAAGATGAAGAAGAAGATGAAGAAGAAGACGAAGAAGATGAAGAAGAAGATGAAGAAGAAGACGAAGAAGATGAAGAAGAAGACGAAGAAGAAGACGAAGAAGATGAAGAAGAAGACGAAGAATAAGACGAAGAAGATGAAGAAGAAGACGAAGAAGAAGACGAAGAAGATGAAGAAGAAGACGAAGAAGATGAAGAAGAAGATGAAGAAGAAGACGAAGAAGATGAAGAAGAAGACGAAGAAGATGAAGAAGAAGACGAAGAAGATGAAGAAGAAGATGAAGAAGAAGACGAAGAAGATGAAGAAGAAGATGAAGAAGATGAAGAAGACGAAGAAGAAGACGAAGCAGACGAAGAAGAAGATGAAGAAGAAGACGAAGAAGACGAAGAAGAAGACGAAGAAGATGAAGAAGAAGATGAAGAAGAAGACGAAGAAGAATACGAAGAAGAAGACGAAGAAGACGAAGAAGAAGATGAAGAAGAAGACGAAGAAGATGAAGAAGAAGATGAAGAAGAAGATGAAGAAGACGAAGAAGAAGACGAAGCAGACGAAGAAGAAAATGAAGAAGAAGACGAAAAAGAAGACGAAGAAGAAGACGAAGAAGGCGAAGAAGAAGACGAAGAAGATGAAGAAGAAGATGAAGAAGAAGACGAAGAAGAAGACGAAGAAGAAGACGAAGAAGACGAAGAAGAAGACGAAGAAGAAGACGAAGAAGAAGACGAAGAAGACGACGAAGAAGAAGATGAAGAAGATGAAGAAGAAGAAGAAGATCAAGAAGATGAAGATGAAGAAGAAGATGAAGAAGAAGATGAATAAGGTTAAGATGAAGAAGGAGATGAAGAAGAAGATGAAGAAAAAGTTGAAGAAGATGAAGAAGAAGATGAAGAAGAAGACGAAGAAGACGAAGAAGAAGATGAAGAAGAAGACGAAGAAGATGAAGAAGAAGATAAAGAAGAAGACGAAGAAGATGAAGAAGAAGATGAAGAAGAAAACGAAGAAGATGAAGAAGAAGACGAAGAAGAAGACGAAGAAGATGAAGATGAAGATGAAGAAGAAGATGAAGAAGAAGATGAAGAAGATGAAGAAGAAGACGAAGAAGACGAAGGAGATGAAGAAGGAGATGAAGAAGAAGACGAAGAAGACGAAGAAGAAGACGATGACGACGACGACGACGACGAAGAAGAAGAAGATGAAGACGACGAAGAAGACGAAGAAGAAGATGAAGAAGAAGACGAAGAAGATGAAGACGACGAAGAAGGCGAAGAAGAAGATGAAGAAGAAGACGAAGAAGATGATGATGAAGAAGAAGATGAAGAAGAAGATGAAGAAGATGATGAAGAAGATGAAGAAGAAGATGAAGAAGAAGACGAAGAAGATGAAGAAGAAGATGAAGAAGAAGACGAAGAAGATGAAGAAGAAGACGAAGAAGAAGACGAAGAAGATGAAGAAGAAGACGAAGAAGATGAAGAAGAAGATGAAGAAGGAGACGAAGAAGATGAAGAAGAAGATGAAGAAGAAGACGAAGAAGATGAAGAAGAAGATGAAGAAGAAGACGAAGAAGATGAAGAAGAAGATGAAGAAGATGAAGAAGAAGATGAAGAAGAAGACGAAGAAGAAGACGAAGAAGATGAAGAAGAAGACGAAGAAGATGAAGAAGAAGATGAAGAAGAAGACGAAGAAGATGAAGAAGAAGATGAAGAAGAAGACGAAGGAGATGAAGAAGAAGACGTAGAAGATGAAGAAGAAGATGAAGAAGAAGACGAAGAAGAAGACAAAGAAGAAGACGAAGAAGACGAAGAAGAAGACGAAGAAGACGAAGAAGAAGACGAAGAAGACGAAGAAGAAGATGAAGAAGAAGATGAAGAAGAAGACGAAGAAGATGAAGAAGAAGACGAAGAAGAAGACGAAGAAGATGAAGAAGATGAAGAAGAAGAAGACGAAGAAGATGAAGAAGAAGATGAAGAAGAAGACGAAGAAGATGAAGAAGAAGATGAAGAAGAAGACGAAGAAGATGAAGAAGATGAAGAAGAAGATGAAGAAGAAGATGAAGAAGAAGACGAAGAAGATGAAGAAGAAGACGAAGAAGAAGACGAAGAAGAAGACGAAGAAGATGAAGAAGAAGATGAAGAAGAAGACGAAGAAGATGAAGATGAAGATGAAGAAGAAGACGAAGAAGATGAAGAGGAAGATGAAGAAGAAGACGAAGAAGACGAAGAAGAAGACGACGACGACGACGAAGAAGAAGATGAAGACGACGAAGAAGACGAAGAAGTAGATGAAGAAGAAGATGAAGAAGATGAAGATGAAGAAGAAGATGAAGAAGAAGATGAAGAAGATGATGAAGAAGATGAAGAAGAAGATGAAGAAGAAGACGAAGAAGATGAAGAAGAAGATGAAGAAGAAGACGAATAAGAAGACGAAGAAGATGAAGAAGAAGACGAAGAAGATGAAGAAGATGAAGAAGACGAAGAAGAAGACGACGACGACGACGACGATGACGACGACGACGACGAAGAAGAAGAAGATGAAGACGACGAAGAAGACGAAGAAGAAGATGAAGAAGAAGATGAAGAAGATGAAGATGAAGAAGAAGATGAAGAAGAAGATGAAGAAGATGATGAAGAAGATGAAGAAGAAGATGAAGAAGAAGACGAAGAAGATGAAGAAGAAGATGAAGAAGAAGACGAAGAAGATGAAGAAGAAGATGAAGAAGAAGACGAAGAAGATGAAGAAGAAGATGAAGAAGAAGACGAAGAAGATGAAGAAGAAGATGAAGAAGAAGATGAAGAAGATGAAGATGAAGAAGAAGATGAAGAAGAAGATGAAGAAGATGATGAAGAAGATGAAGAAGAAGATGAAGAAGAAGACGAAGAAGATGAAGAAGAAGATGAAGAAGAAGACGAAGAAGATGATGGAGAAGATGAAGAAGAAAACGAAGAAGATGAAGAAGAAGATGAAGAAGAAGACGAAGAAGATGAAGAAGAAGACGAAGAAGAAGACGAAGAAGATGAAGATGAAGATGAAGAAGAAGATGAAGAAGAAGATGAAGAAGAGGACGAAGAAGATGAAGAAGAAGGCGAAGAAGAAGACGAAGAAGATGAAGAAGAAGATGAAGAAGAAGATGAAGAAGAAGATGAAGAAGAAGTCGAAGAAGATGAAGAAGAAGATGAAGAAGAAGACGAAGAAGATGAAGAGGAAGACGAAGAAGAAGACGAAGAAGATGAAGAAGAAGACGAAGAAGATGAAGAAGAAGATGAAGAAGACGAAGAAGATGAAGAAGAAGATGAAGAAGAAGACGAAGAAGATGAAGAAGAAGATGAAGAAGAAGACGAAGAAGATGAAGAAGAAGATGAAGAAGATGAAGAAGAAGATGAAGAAGAAGATGAAGAAGAAGACGAAGAAGATGAAGAAGAAGACGAAGAAGATGAAGAAGAAGATGAAGAAGAAGACGAAGAAGATGAAGAAGAAGATGAAGAAGAAGACGAAGGAGATGAAGAAGAAGACGTAGAAGATGAAGAAGAAGATGAAGAAGAAGACGAAGAAGAAGACAAAGAAGAAGACGAAGAAGACGAAGAAGAAGACGAAGAAGACGAAGAAGAAGATGAAGAAGAAGATGAAGAAGAAGACGAAGAAGATGAAGAAGAAGACGAAGAAGAAGACGAAGAAGATGAAGAAGATGAAGAAGAAGAAGACGAAGAAGATGAAGAAGAAGATGAAGAAGAAGACGAAGAAGATGAAGAAGAAGATGAAGAAGAAGACGAAGAAGATGAAGAAGATGAAGAAGAAGATGAAGAAGAAGATGAAGAAGAAGACGAAGAAGATGAAGAAGAAGACGAAGAAGAAGACGAAGAAGAAGACGAAGAAGATGAAGAAGAAGATGAAGAAGAAGACGAAGAAGATGAAGATGAAGATGAAGAAGAAGACGAAGAAGATGAAGAGGAAGATGAAGAAGAAGACGAAGAAGACGAAGAAGAAGACGACGACGACGACGAAGAAGAAGATGAAGACGACGAAGAAGACGAAGAAGTAGATGAAGAAGAAGATGAAGAAGATGAAGATGAAGAAGGAGATGAAGAAGAAGATGAAGAAGATGATGAAGAAGATGAAGAAGAAGATGAAGAAGAAGACGAAGAAGATGAAGAAGAAGATGAAGAAGAAGACGAATGAGAAGACGAAGAAGATGAAGAAGAAGACGAAGAAGATGAAGAAGATGAAGAAGACGAAGAAGAAGACGACGACGACGACGACGATGACGACGACGACGACGAAGAAGAAGAAGATGAAGACGACGAAGAAGACGAAGAAGAAGATGAAGAAGAAGATGAAGAAGATGAAGATGAAGAAGAAGATGAAGAAGAAGATGAAGAAGATGATGAAGAAGATGAAGAAGAAGATGAAGAAGAAGACGAAGAAGATGAAGAAGAAGATGAAGAAGAAGACGAAGAAGATGAAGAAGAAGATGAAGAAGAAGACGAAGAAGATGAAGAAGAAGATGAAGAAGAAGACGAAGAAGATGAAGAAGAAGATGAAGAAGAAGATGAAGAAGATGAAGATGAAGATGAAGAAGAAGATGAAGAAGAAGATGAAGAAGATGATGAAGAAAGATGAAGAAGAAGTGAAGAAGAAGACGAAGAAGATGAATAAGAAGATGAAGAAGAAGACGAAGAAGATGATGGAGAAGATGAAGAAGAAAACGAAGAAGATGAAGAAGAAGATGAAGAAGAAGACGAAGAAGATGAAGAAGAAGACGAAGAAGAAGACGAAGAAGATGAAGATGAAGATGAAGAAGAAGATGAAGAAGAAGATGAAGAAGAGGACGAAGAAGATGAAGAAGAAGGCGAAGAAGAAGACGAAGAAGATGAAGAAGAAGATGAAGAAGAAGATGAAGAAGAAGATGAAGAAGAAGAAGAAGGAACGAAGAAGATGAAGAAGAAGAAGAAAAGAGAAGAAGAAGAAGGAAGAAGAAGAAGATGAAGAAGAAGATGAAGAAGAAGATGAAGAAGAGATGAAGAAGAAGATGAAGATGAAGATGAAGAAGATGAAGAAGAAGATGAAGAAGAAGACGAAGAAGATGAAGAGATGAAGAAGAAGAGAAGAAGATGAAGAAGAAGACGAGAAGATGAAGAAGAAGATGAAGAAGAAGAATGAAGAAGACGAAGAAGATGAAGAAGAAGACGAAGAAGAAGACGAAGAAGATGAAGAAGAAGATGAAGAAGAAGATGAAGAAGAAGAGAAGAAAAGAAGAAGAAGAAGAAGAAGAAGAAGAAGAGATGAAGATGAAGAAGATGAAGAAGAAGACGAAGAAGATGAAGAAGAAGACGAAGAAGC
>NW_027591547.1:0-84447 GCF_964213995.1 Mustelus asterias | reverse complement strand
GATAGGTGGGGAAGGGGCAAGGGGATAGGTGGGGAAGGGGCAAGGGGATAGGTGGGGAAGGGGCAAGGGGATAGGTGGGGAAGGGGCAAGGGGATAGGTGGGGAAGGGGCAAGGGGATAGGTGGGGAAGGGGCAAGGGGATAGGTGGGGAAGGGGCAAGGGGATAGGTGGGGAAGGGGCAAGGGGATAGGTGGGGAAGGGGCAAGGGGATAGGTGGGGAAGGGGCAAGGGGATAGGTGGGGAAGGGGCAAGGGGATAGGTGGGGAAGGGGCAAGGGGATAGGTGGGGAAGGGGCAAGGGGATAGGTGGGGAAGGGGCAAGGGGATAGGTGGGGAAGGGGCAAGGGGATAGGTGGGGAAGGGGCAAGGGGATAGGTGGGGAAGGGGCAAGGGGATAGGTGGGGAAGGGGCAAGGGGATAGGTGGGGAAGGGGCAAGGGGATAGGTGGGGAAGGGGCAAGGGGATAGGTGGGGAAGGGGCAAGGGGATAGGTGGGGAAGGACTTTCCCTTCAGAGGTAGATTGTCCAGGCTAATTAAGGTGAGGGAAATGATGCCAGAAACATTGTGCCTGTGTGGAGGGGGGTAAGGTGGGGGAGGACTTTCCCTTCAAAAATAGGTTGTTCAGGCAGATTATGGGTGAGGGAAGTGATGCCAAAAACAAACATTGTGCCTTGGGGAAGGGGATAGAATTTCTCCTTTAGAAGAGAGATTATTCGAGCAAATTATGTGGGGATGTGAACCCTGGAGGCTGGCTCCCTCTCTCTCTCTTTCTCCAGGAGTCATGTCTGTGAAAATTATATATGTCAAAATAAAACCCTGGGGATAAAATGAAGAGGATGAGGGGAGAGCCTGAAGTATGGGGCAGAGACTGGGGGAGGGGAAAGGCTGGCTGATGAGGCGGGTTGTAGGCCGCAGCCTCGGCCTTTCCTACTCACAGGGTTCTCGGCTGCCCGTCGTCCTCCATCATCATGGCGGGAGCGTCGCTGAGGCTCGGCTTTTTATTCTGCCTTTGGACTTGATTTGTGTTGCTTCTTCTTTGATGGTGAGAAGGTGTTTAGTTGTTTTTGTTTAGAGAGACAGAGAGAGAGGCGGCCGAACAAAGCCGGAGCAGGAGAGGGGGTGGGGGGGGGATCAGCATTAGCGGCCTGGGCTGCTCTCCGGGACTGCAAATATCTCCACAAACACACCGACAGACAAATGGCGGCGCGGCCTGCCGCCACACTGCGCCTGCGCTCCCCCTCCCCGAGTCTGCCCCGCACGGTACTCCGGCCCTGCCGCCACACTGCGCCTGCGCCCCCGAGCCCATCCAGGCCTACCGCCACACTGCGCCTGCGCTCCCCCGAGTCTGCCCCGCACGGTGCTCCGGCCCTGCCCGCCACACTGCGCCTGCGCCCCAGTGCCTGTCCTTGCCTACCGCCACATTGCGCCTGCGCTCCCCCCCGATTCTGCCCCCCCCGCACGGTGCTGCGGCCCTGCCGCCACACTGCGCCTGCGCCCGAGCCTGTCCTGGCCTACTGCGCCTGCGCCCCCCGATTCTGCCCCGCACGGTGCTCCGGCCCTGCCGCCAAACTGCGCCTGCGCCCCCGTGCCCATCCAGGCCTACCGCCACACTGCGCCTGCGCCCCCCCGAGTCTGCCCCGCACGGTGCTCCGGCCCTGCCGCCACACTGCGCATGCGCCCCCCGACCTGTCGCTACTCTGCACCCCCCCCAGCCCCCCCTCCCCGCCCCCCGAGACGGCCCTGCACTGTGCTACGGCCCTGCCGCCATGCTGCGCATGCGCTCCCCGAGCCTGCCCCGCACTGCGGTCGGCTCCCACCATTCGCCACACTGCGCCTGCGCTCCCGAGACTGCCCCGCGCTGTGCTCCCACCAGTCGCCACACTGCGCCTGCGCTCCCGCGTCTGCCCCGCACTGTGCCCCCACCATTCGCCACACTGCGCCTGCGCTCCCGAGTCTGCCCCGCACTGTGCTCCCACCAGTCGCCACACTGCGCCTGCGCCCCGGCCCGCCACCACAGGGCATGGGAGATTGTCGCCAAACCGCGCATGCGCTCCAGCTGCCAACAACTTCAGGCAAAACTCTCCCCAAAGTTTTACTTGGACTCAATTTCGAACATGTCAGATCATTTTACATTTCATTTCAAATAGATATCTATATCCAGAAATGCATTTAATTGGAAATACATTTCACTTTAAACATATAAAGCTATTTATATAAAGAAATACATTTTGAAATTTCTTTCATGGGATATGATTCAAATATGTACAGGTATATGTATCAAGAAATACATCAAATTAAAAATAAATACACGTAAAGATATTGATGTAATTTTAAAATTCTTTCATGGGATGTGGGTGTCACTGGTTGGGACAGAATTCATTGCCCATCCCTAATTGTCCCTTGTCCCGATGCATGGTACATTGGGGAGACCATGCAGATGTTACGACAATGGATGAATGAACACCGCTCGACAATCACCAGGCAGGAGTGTTCACTCCCTGTCGGGGAACACTTCAGCAGTCAAGGTCTTCGGTCTGATCAAGGTCTGACCTTCGTTCTCCAAGGCGACCTTCACGACACACGACAGCGCAGAGTCGCTGAGCAGAGGCTGATAGCCAAGTTCCGCACACATGAGGACGGCCTCAACCGGGATCTTGGGTTCATGTCACACTATCTGTAACCCCCACGACTTGCCTGGGCTTGCAAAATCTCACTAACTGTCCTGGCTGGAGACAATACACATCTCTTTAACTTGTGCTTAATCCTCTCTCCACTCACACTGTAAAGACTTGATTACCTGTAAAGACTTGCATTCCAACCATTATCTTGTAATTGAGTTTGTGTCTATATAATGCCCTGTTTGTGAACCGAACTCTTCACTCACCTGATGAAGGGGCAGCGCTCCGAAAGCTCGTGCTGCCAAATAAACCTGTTGGACTTTAACCTGGTGTTGTGAGACTTCTTACTGTACCCCTTGAGAAGGTGGTGGTGAGTCACCACCTTGAACTGCTGAGATCCAGGTAGTGTAGGAACATCTACGGTGCTGTTAGAGAGGGAGTTCCACGATTTGGACCCAACGACAGTGACGGAATGGCCAATATGATCAGGATGATGAGGGGAACTTGCAGGTGGTCGTGTTCCCCATGTGTCTGTTCCCTTGTCCTTCTTGAAGGTAGCAGTCATGGGTTTGGAAGGTTTTTTTATTTATTAGTGTCATAAGTAGGCTTACATTAACACTGCAATGAAGTTACTGTGAAAATCCCCTAGTGGTCACACTCCAGTGCCGGTTCGGGTACACTGAGGGAGTATTTGGCCACCGCACCTAACCAGCACATCTTTCGGACTGCGGGAGGAAACATGCACAGACACAGGGAGAATGTGCAAACTCTGCGCAGACAGCGACCCCGAGGCCGGAATTGAACCCAGGTCCCTGGAGCTGTGAGGCAGCAGTGCTAACTACTGTGCTGTCGAAGGAGCTTTGATAAGTTGTAGATGGTACACACTGCTGCTACTGTGTACCACACTGTGCGTCTGTGGTGGAGGGGGTGCCAATGGATAGGGTGCCAATTAAGTGGGGCTGCTTTCTCTTGGATGGTGTTAAGCTTCTTGAGCGATGTTGGAGCTACACTCATCCAGGCAAGGGGAAAGTATTCCACCCAAATATATTTTTATATGAATATTCCAAATAAAATTAAAACATTTATAAATACAAATTCTATTTGAATATGTAAAGATATTTTATGTATTTATGTAAAGAAATATACATGTCAAAGCAGATGTATTTTATTTTACATAAGTAAGGCTACTGCCTCACAGCGCTGGGGGCCCGGGTTCGATTCCTGGCTTGGGTGAATGTGCGGAGTCTGCACGTTCTCCCCGTGTCTGTGTGGGTTTCCTCCGGGTGCTCCGGTTTCCTCCCACAGTCTGAAAGACGTGCTGGTTAGGTGCTAAATTCTCCCTCAGTGTAACCCGAACAGGAGTGTGGGGACTAGGGGATTTTCGCAGTCACTTAATTGCAGTGTTAATGTAAGCCGACTTGTGACACTAATAAATAAACTTAAGACTAAAGTTTTAAAGTAAAGTTGATTTATTAGTCACAAGCAGATTTACATTCACACTGCAATGACTTTTCCGTGAAAATCTCCTAGTTGCCACACTCCGGCACCCGTTCGGGTACACGGAGGGAGAATTTAGCATGGCCAATTCACCTAACCCGCACATCTTTGGAATGTGGGAGGAAACCGGAGCACCCGGAGGAAACCCACGCAGACACGGGGAGAACGTGCAGACTCCACACAGACAGTGACCCAAGCCGGGAATCGAACTCAGGTCCCTGGCGCTGTGAGTGCCAAATGCTCCCTCCACTCATATTGTCTGTATCTTTAAGACCTGGTTGGCTGCAGAGATTCACATTCTAATCAGTATTCTGTAACTTGATTTTGTGTCTCTGTATGCCCTGTTTGAGAGCAGATATCCACTCCATCTGACGAAGGAGCAGCGCTCCAAAAGCTAATGGCATTTGCTACCAAATAAACCTGATGGGCTTTAACCTGGTGTTGTCAAAACTCTTACTGTGAGTGCTAACCACTGTTCCACCATGCAACTAAAACTAAGCTACTTACATGAAGAAATTAATATATGGAAATAAATTCAGAAAAGAGATACACTTTATTTTAAATATATAAAGATGTTTATATTTAAAAATTAATAGGAAATACATTTTATACGCAGATAAAAAATACACAAAAATACATATGCAAAGATATAGATGTATGGAAGCAAAATACTACGAGGTTCTCAAATAAAATGTTTCCTGTCCTAGATGCTAGCGGTTCTGCTGAGTCGTCCCAACATTCGCTGTTTTAATTTTAAGAAGTGCATACAACTTTTCCCCCCAGTGCCTACAGGCAATAGTATCTCTATGGAGTGCACTGGCATATTTTATCAGAGATAACACGCCATGAGCTAATAAATGCAGCTTTTCTTTTGGATTTGCAGATTTTTGTGTAAGTCAAAATTATACCGACTCTTTCTCTTTCTACGACACCCCACAAGTGGGCTAAAGAACTCTCTTTTGTTAAGTTTCCATTCATCACCTTCTCACGTGTACAAAGACAACTTGCACAAGAGTTCTGAACGAGCAAACGCAAACTTAAAGGTAATTTAACAACGGGACACAGCAGTGCTGAAATGACGCTGAAATTCATTGAAATACTAACAAAGTTGTGTGAATTTTTCAGGGTCAAAATGTTGCAAAAGTGCGCCGCCCGGGAATCGAACCCGGGTCGCAAGAATGGGAATCTTGCATGATACCACTACACCAGCGGCGCAGGCTGTAACTACAGCAGCACAGTATTGCATCTGAAAAGGCTCCAGAGACTGTTCACCTCATGGTTCCCCCTCAATTTTCAGCCCTTCTTCAATCATCTCATTCTTTATTTGGAAAGTAAGAAGAACATCTAGCCAACAGTTGTATGGAACTGTTTTGTTGGGGGGGGGGGGGGGGGGGCAGAGATTGGTTTGGGCTAGGTTTTAAAACATTTCTATCACTTCCAACCCACCCTTACCCTCACCAAAGAACTTCCAGGACCGAATAAGGAAAATATGCGTGGCAGGAACTTGCAACCCTGGAGTAGAATCATAGAATCCTTACAGTGCACAAGGAGGCCATTCGGCCCATCGAGTCTGCACCGACCACAATCCCACCCAGGCCCTATCCCCGTAACCCCACATATTTACTCTAGCTAGTCCCCCCGACACTAAGGGGCAATTTAGCATGGCCAATCCCCCTAACCTGCACATCTTTGGACACTAAGGGGCAATTTAGCATGGCCAATCCCCCTAACCCACACACCTTTGGACACTAAGGGGCAATTTAGCATGACCAATCCACCTAACCCGCACATCTTTGGACACTAAGGGGCAATTTAGCGTGGCCAATCCACCTGATCTACACATCTTTGGATACTAAGGGGCAATTTAGCATGGCCAATCCACCTAACCTGCACATCTTTGGACACTAAGGGGCAATTTATCATGGCCAATCCATCTAACCTACACATCTTTGGACGGTGGGAGAAAACCAGAGCATCCAAAGGAAACCCACGCAGACATGGGGAGAACAAGCAAACTCCACACAGACAGTGACTTTAACTTTGAATCGGGGGTCTGATGATGAGGGATGGTGCAGTGATTGTCCCTTTAAGGGCGGCACAGCAGAAGAGGGTCACCTGGCTTGAGGGACCAGTTGGGACCGAGAGCGGGTAATTGTCCCGGGAGGGTAGAGTCCTCTCTTAGGCAGAAGCCACGTAGGAACCGAGGCAGCTGATGGACTGCTCCAAGGCAACCAGTGCAAGTTTTCCCTTGTTCATTTAAAAAAATTCATTTGTGGGACATGGGCGTCGCTGGCTGGGTCCAGCATTTATTTCCCATCCCTAATTGCCCCTTGTGAAGGTGGTGGGTGAGCTGCCATCTTGAACCCACTGCAGTCCGTGTGGTGTAGGTACACCCACAGTGCTGTTAGGGAGGGAGTTCCAGGATTTTGACCCAGCAACAAAGAACAAACAAAGAACAATACAGCACAGGAACAGGCCCTTCGGCCCTCCAAGCCCGCGCCGCTCCCCGGTCCAGGATTGAATCCTGAATCCAGGATCCCCGCCCAATTTTCCAGCCTATCTACATACCAATATCCTATCCACCGAGCTGTCCCTCACAGCTACGATGCTTTGTTCATTACAACCTATTAACTCACCCCCACCCCCCCCATTCCAGACCATGTGATCTCCAGGGAGAGGCGAAAACCCAGAGTGAAAAACCCCAGGACCAATATGGGGGAAAAAAATCTGGGAAATTCCTCTCCGACCCCCTGAGGCGATCGGAACGAGTCCAGGAGATCACAATGGCCCCGATCGGAAAATGCTTCCCAACCCTAGTCATTTCCACTTCCACGAACACCATATGAATTCCCTGCCCCCGAGACAGGTTCCCAACTATCCGCAGTCTCGCTCTGTACTGGCACCAGCAAGATGATCATAGAATGAAGCCTTGAAACGAGAAACAAGGAACAATTAGCCCGTGCCGCTCCCTGGTCCAAACTAGACCACTCTTTTGTATCCCTCCATTCCCACTCCGTTCATATAGCTGTCTAGATAAGTCTTAAACGTTCCCAGTGTGTCCGCCTCCACCACCTTGCCCGGCAACACATTCCAGGCCCCCACGACCCTCTGTGTAAAATATGTCCTTCTGATATCTGTGTTAAACCTCCCCCCCCTTCACCTTGAACCTATGACCCCTCGTGAACGTCACCACCGACCCGGGGAAAAGCTTCCCACCGTTCACCCTATCTATGCCTTTCATAATTTTATACACCTCTATTAAGTCTCCCCTCATCCTCCGTCTTTCCAAGGAGAACAACCCCAGTTTCCCCAATCTCTCCTCATAACCAAGCCCCTCCATACCAGGCAACATCCTGGTAAACCTCCTCTGTACTCTCTCCAAAGCCTCCACGTCCTTCTGGTAGTGTGGCGACCAGAACTGGACGCAGTATTCCAAATGCGGCCGAACCAACGTTCTATACATCTGCAACATCAGACCCCAACTCTTATACTCTATGCCCCGTCCTATAAAGGCAAGCATGCCATATGCCTTCTTCACCACCTTCTCCACCTGTGACGTCACCTTCAAAGATCTGTGGACTTGCACACCCAGGTCCCTCTGCGTCTCTACACCCTTTATGGTTCTTCCATTTATCGTGTAGCTCCTCCCTACATTATTCCCACCAAAATGCATCACTTCGCATTTATCAGGATTGAACTCCATCTGCCATTTCCTTGCCCAAATTTCCAGCCTATCTATATCCTTCTGTAGCCTCTGACAATGTTCCTCACTATCTGCAAGTCCTGCCAGTTTTGTGTCGTCCGCAAACTTACTGATCACCCCAGTTACTCCTTCGTCCAGATCATTTATATAAATCACAAACAGCAGAGGTCTCAATACAGAGCCCTGCGGTACACCACTAGTCACAGGCCTCCAGCCGGAAAAAGACCCTTCCACTACCACCCTCTGTCTTCTATGACCAAGCCAGTTCTCCACCCATCTAGCCACCTCCCCCTTTATCCCATGGGATCCAACCTTTTTCACTAGCCTACCATGAGGGACTTTGTCAAACGCTTTACTAAAGTCCATATAGACAACATCCACGGCCCTTCCTTCGTCAACCATTTTGGTCACTTCTTCAAAAAACACCACCAGGTTAGTGAGGCATGACCTCCCTCTCACAAAACCATGTTGACTATCGTTAATGAGTTTATTCCTTTCTAAATGCGCATACATCCTATCTCTAAGAATCTTCTCCAACAACTTCCCCACCACGGACGTCAAGCTCACCGGCCTATAATTACCCGGGTTATCCTTCCTACCCTTCTTAAATAACGGGACCACATTGGCTATCCTCCAATCCTCTGGGACCTCACCTGTGTCCAGTGACGAGACAAAGATTTGCGTCAGAGGCCCAACGGTTTCACCTCTCGTCTCCCTGAGCAGCCTTGGATAGATTCCATCAGGCCCTGGGGATTTGTCAGTCTTTATATTCTCAGTGAAGGACCGGCCGATATATTTCCAAGTTAGGATGGTGAGTGGCTCGGAGGGGAACTTGCAGGTGGTGGCGTTCCCCATGTATCTGCTGCCCTTGTCCTTCTAGATGGAAGATACTGTCTAAGGATCATAGAATCCCTACAGTGCAGGAGGCCATTTGGCCTATGAAGTCTAGACCAACCACAAACCCACTCAAGCATTGTCCCCGTAATCCTTATTTACCCTTGCTAGGCCCCCTATCACTAAGGGGCAATTTAGGGTCAATAAACCTTAACCACACATCTTTGGACTGTGGGAGGAAACCGGAGCATCCGGAGAAAACCCACGCAGACACGGGGAGAATGCGCAGACTCCGCACAGACAGTGACCCAAGCCAGGAATCGAACCCGGGTCCCTGGTGCTGTGAGGCAGCAGCGCTAACCACCGTGCCGCCCCAAAGGATCTTTGGTGAATTTCTGCAGTGTATCTTGTACATCACCGTTGCTACTGAGCGCTGGGGTGGAGGGAGTGAATCATAGAATCATACAACCCCTACAGTGTAGAAGGAGGCCATTCGGCCCATTGGGTCTCCACCGACAACAATCACATCCAGGCCCTATCCTACCCCCGCAACACCACATATTTACCCCACCAATCCTCTCACACTAAGGGGGAATTTAACATGGCCAACCCACATAACCCGCACATCTTTGGAGTGTGGGAGGAAACCCACATGTTTGAATGTTTGTGGATGGGGTGCCAATCAAGCGGGGCTGCTTTGTCCTGGATGGTGTCGAGCTTCTTGAGTGTTGTTGGAGCCGCACCCATCCAGGCAAGTGGGGAGTATTCCATCACACTCCTGACTTGTGCCTTGTAGATGGTGGACAGGCTTTGGGGGAGTCAGGAAGTGAGTTAAGAACATAAGAACATAAGAAATAGGAGCAGGAGTAGGCCATCTAGCCCCTCGAGCCTGCCCCGCCATTCAATAAGATCATGGCTGATCTGAAGTGGATCAGTTCCACTTACCCACCTGATCCCTATAACCCCTAATTCCCTTACCGATCAGGAATCCATCTATCCGTGATTTAAACATATTCAACGAGGTAGCCTCCACCACTTCAGTGGGCAGAGAATTCCAGAGATTCACCACCCTCTGAGAGAAGAAGTTCCTCCTCAACTCCTCAACCCCCCTTCATTTTGAGGCTGTGCACTCTAGTTCTAGATTCCTTTCTAAGTGGAAAGAATCTCTCCACCTCTACCCTATCCAGCCCCTTCATTATCTTATAGGTCTCTATAAGATCCCCCCTCAGCCTTCTAAATTCCAACGAGTACAAACCCAATCTGCTCAGTCTCTCCTCATAATCAACACCCCTCATCTCTGGTATCAACCTGGTGAACCTTCTCTGCACTCCCTCCAAGGCCAATATATCCTTCCGCAAATAAGGGGACCAATACTGCACACAGTATTCCAGCTGCGGCCTCACCAATGCCCTGTACAGATGCAGCAAGACATCTTTGCTTTTATATTCTAACCCCCTTGCCATATAGGCCAACATCCCATTTGCCTTCTTGATCACCTGTTGCACCTGCAGACTGGGTTTTTGCGTCTCATGCACAAGGACCCCCAGGTCCCTTTGCACAGTAGCATGTTACCTTTGTATTCCTGCCAAAGTCTGAAGCTTGCATCATGACAGACGGAGTGCCAGTTTTCTCTGGAGGGGGCATGCCATTTGCGTTATCGACTGGCACATGATGGGTCATTAAATGCTGGCGTAACCAGCGACCCTCTCACCCCTTTAAAGAATTTCTTTTAAAAAATGGACTCCTTCCATACAGGGAATCTTCCTGTTTCTTGCTGCTGTATTAATATAGAAACATGGAAACTAGAAGCAGGAGGAGGCCATTCGGCCCTTCAAGCCTGCTCCGCCATTCATTTGGTTCATGGCTGATCCTCAAATTCAATATCCTGATTCCCCCTTCCCTCCATATCCCTTGAGCCCCAAGAGCTGTATCTAAATTCTTCTTGCAATCAGACGTTTTGGCCTCAACTACTTTCTGTGGGAGTGAATTCCACACATTCACCACCCCCTGGGTGAAGAAATTTCTCCTCACCTCAGTCCCCCCCAGTCAGGGTGGCACAGTGGTTAGCACTGCTGCCTCACAGCGTCAGGAACCCAGGTTCAATTCCCAGCTCGGGCCACTGTTGGTGTGGAATTTGAAGATTTCTGCGTGGGTTTCCTCTGGCTGCTCCGGTTTCCTCCCACAGTCTGAAAGACGTGCTGGTTAGGTGCTAAATTCTCCCTCAGTGTACCTGAACAGGTGGCGACTAGGGGATTTTCACAGTAACTTCGTTGCAGTGTTAATGTAAGCCTACTTGTGACAACAATAAATAAACTTTTAAACCTCATCCTCTAACTATGACCCCCTAGTTCTGGACTCCCCCCACCATCGGGAACATTCTTTCTGAATCCACCCTGTCTAAACCTGTTAGAATTTTATAAGTTTCTATGAGATCCCCTCTCACTCTTCTAAACTCCAGTGAATATAATCCTAACCCACTTAGTCTCTCCTCATACGATAGACCTGCCATCCCAGGAATCAGGCTGGTAAACCTTCGCTGTGCTCCCTCTATAGCAAGGACATCCTTCCTCAGATAAGGACACCAAGTCTGCACACAATACTCCAGGTGTGGCCTCACCAACGCCCTGTACAATTGCAGCAAAACATCCCTATTCCGATACTCTCAAGTTGGAGCGTAGCTCAGACACCAGGCGGCAATCTCCCCTCAAGTATTCCGAAATAGCAACATTTTGGTAAGACCATACATGGCAGGACTTACACAGTCAATGGTCGGCCCCTAGGGAGTGTTGTTGAACAGAGAGACCTAGGGGTGCAATCCATAGTTCCTTGAAAGTGGCGTCACAGGGTGGCGAAGAAGGAGTTTGGCACACTTTAACTTTAGTGTCACTAGTAGGCTTACATTAACACCGCAATGAAGTTACTGTGAAAATCCGGCGCCTGTTCAGGAACACTGAGGGAGAATTTAGCGTGGCCAATGCACGTCTTTCGGACGGTGGGAGGAAACCCATGCAGACACGGGGAGAATATGCAGACTCCGCACAGACATTGACCCGAGCTGGGAATCGAACCCGTGTCCCTGGCGCTGTGAGGCAGCAGTGCTAACCGCTGAGTACAGGAGTTGGGATGTTATGCTACAAGACATTGGTAAGGACACATTTGAAGCACTGCGTACAACTCTGGTCGCCCTGTTATCGGAAGGATGTTATTAAACTGGAAATGGGGCAAAAAAAGATTTACAGGGATGTTACCAGGACTGGAAGGTTTGAATTATGAGGAGAGGCTGGATAGGCTGGGATTATTTTCCCTGGAGCGTAGGAGGTTGAGGGGTGATCTTATAGAGGTTTATAAAATCATGAGGGGAAGAGATAAGGTGAATAGCCGAGGTCTTTTCCCCAGGGTAGGGGAGTCCAAAACTAGAGGTCATAGGTTAAAAGTGAGGGGGGAAAGGGGACCTGAGGGGCAACCTTTTCACACAGAGGGTGGCGCGTGTGTGGAATGAGCTGCCAGGGGAGGGGGTAGAGGCGGGTACAATGACAACATTTAAAAGACATTTGGATAGGTACATGGATGGGAAAGGTTTAGAGGGATATGGGCCAAACACAGGCAAATGGAACTAAGTTTAGTTTGAGAAACCTGGTTGACATGGATGAGATGGGCTGAAGGGCCTGTTTCTATGACTCTTTGACTCTCTAACATGTTGTTCCCAATTGAGCCACCAGGTGGCACTGTAATCACATGGACCATCGCTAACGGGCCTAATCTTTCGGCTGAAGCCTGACTCTGAGGCAGACTATTTCATTCTTCCTCCACCTTTCTTCATCTTAGTCTCTAACACCGGAAATTCGTGGGAAATCCTGAAAATTAAAAAATAAATATGCGAACCATTCAATGGCTTCCTGTCAGTGGGCGAGGCTCAGGTGGGCAGAATGGCCCCCTGGGGTGGGGGCACCAGAAGGCTGCCACTACCCTTGTTACATCTCAGGGGAAGATAAAAGTGGGGCTCGGGGGGGGGGGGGGGAGGGGGGGGGGTGTGGGGGATGCGATTCATAGAATCATAGAATCCCTACAGTACAGAAAGAGGCCATTCAGCCCATCGAGTCTGCACTGACCACAATCCCACCCAGGCCCTACCCCCATATTGTGGGGGGAATAAAATAATTATGTATTTCAGGTTTCAGGGATGTACTTCTGAGGCTGTATAAGGCTCTGGTCAGACCCCATTTGGAATATTGTGAGCAGTTTTGGGCCCCGTATCTAAGGAAGGATGTGCTGGCCTTGGAAAGGGTCCAGAGGAGGTTCACAAGAATGATCCCTGGAATCAAGAGCTTGTCGTATGAGGAATGGTCGAGGACTCTGGCCTGTACTCGTTGGAGTTTAGAAGAATGAGGGGGGGATCTCATTGAAACTTACAGGATACTGAAAGGCCTGGATAGAGTGGACGTGGAGAGGATGTTTCCATTAGTCGGAGAGACTCGGATCCGAGGGGCACAGCCTCAGAGTAAAGGGACGACCCTTTAGAATCGAGATGAGGAGGAATTTCTTCAGCCAGAGAGTTTGATGAATCTGTGGAATTCATTGCCACAGAAGGAGGCCGGGTCATTGAGTGTATTTAAGACAGAGATAGATAGGTTCTTGATTGGTAAGGGGGGGTCAAAGGTTACTGGGAAAAGGCAGGAGAATGGGGTTGAGAAACTTATTAGCCATGATCGAATAGTGAGTAGACTCGATGGGCCGAATGGCCTAATTCTGCTCCTATATCTTATGCTCTTATATAGTGCTTTCAATGCAGTGAAATGTCCCCAGATTCTTCACAAGGGCATCAAGATGGTGGTGTAGTGGTTATGCCACTGGCCTAGTAATCCAGAGGTCCAGACCGAATGGGTTCAAATCCCATCTGGGCAGTTTTAATTCAATTAATAAAAATCTGTAAAGTTGTCCATCGCGGCTGTCATTGTTTTAAAAAACTGTTTGACTAATGTCCTTTTGGGAAGGGAATCTGCCGTCCTTACCCGGTTTGGCCTACATGTGACTCCAGACACACAGTCCTCGGGTCACTGTCTGTGTGGAGTCTGCACGTTCTCCCCGTGTCTGCGTGGGTTTCCTCCGGGTGCTCCGGTTTCCTCCCACAGTCCAAAGATGTGAGGGTTAGGTGGATTGGCCGTGCTAAATCGACCCTAGTGTCAGGGGGGATTAGCAGGGTAAATGTATGGGGCTACGGGATGGGGCCTGGGTGGGATTGTTGTTGGTACAACCTCGATGGGTCGAATGGCCTCCTTGTGCTCTGTAGGGATTCTATGAATGTGGCTGCCTCTCTGAAAATGGCCCAATAGGGAGGCCTAATGGATAATCCAGAAACTCAGCTAATGCTCTGGGGACCCGGGTTCGAATCCCGCCATGGGCCTGTACTGCGCTGTAATGTTCTATGTTCTATGGCAGAATTTGAATTCAATAAAAAAAATATTGGAAATTTAAAAACTATGAAATCATCATCAATTGTCAGAAAACCCCATCCAGTTCACTAATGTCCTTTAGGGAAGGAAATCTGCCGTCCTTACCCGGTCTGGCCGACATGTGACTCCAGAGCCACAGCAATGTGGTTGACTCTCAACTGCCCTCCAAGGGCAACTAGGGATGGGCAATAAATGCTGGACCCCAGCCAGCGACGCCCATGTCCCACGAATTAAGTTAAAAAAAATTGGGGATGGGCAACTGGTGCTGGCCTTGCCAGTGACATCAAGGGCTGGATATTCCGACCCCTCCAGCTAGTCGAATCTTCCAACCCAGCTGAAGTTGAACCCTGATGTCGGTGGTGAACTGGGTAAGCACAGTAAGAAGTCTCACAACACCAGGTTAAAGTCCAACAGGTTTATTTGGCAGCACGAGCTTTCCGAGTGTCACTCCTTCTTCAGGTGAGTGAGGACTTGTGTTCACAAACAGGGCATTTACAGACACAAACTCAATTTACAGAATAATGATTGGAATGCGAGTCTTTACAGATAATCAAGTCTTAAAGGTACAAACAATGTGAATGGAGGGAGCATTAAGCACAGGTTAAAGAGATGTGTATTGTCTCCAGACAGGACAGTTGGTGAGATTTTGCAAGCCCAGGCAAGCTGTGGGGGTTACAGATAGTGTGACATGAACCCAAGATCCCGGTTTAGGCCGTCCTCATGTGTGCGGAACTTGGCTATCAGTTTCTGCTCAGCGACTCTGCGCTGTCGTGTGTCGTGAAGGCCGCCTTGGAGAACGCTTACCCGAAGATCAGGGGCTGAATGCCCGCTGACCCCAACAGGAAGAGAACAGTCTTGCCTGGTGATTGTCATTCTCCAAGGTGGCACACGACAGCGCAGAGTCGCTGAGCAGAGACTGATAGCCAAGTTCCGCACACATACTTTTCACTGTATACCAATACATGTGACAATAATAAATCAAATCAAATCAAATCAAATCAAGAGGTGGTGACAGAGGTTAGGGGGACTTGAAAACAGCGATGTGGATTTTAAATTCAGGGTGCTGAGAGCCAGCAGAGGTCAGTGAGCACGGAGATGATGAGTGAAGCAGAAATTGAGGTGAGTTGGAATCGGCAGAATGTAAGCTGCTTTTTGTCTGCTCAGACCCAAGTAATCGCGACAGATAGAAAGGTATCCCACAGGAATAGGGAGAGGCTGACTCAAGCTTCCAGCTGCGGCAGAAATTATGCAAGTGGGAAGATAGAGAAATATATTCAGACCAGCTCCAATCTATTCTGACTTCAGGCTCATCGAATCTAATTTTCGCACCTTGCGGATGCTGTACTCAGGCAAAGTGTCCCCTGAACCTGCATTGAATTCAAAATGAGAGCAAATTGAATTCAAAATGGGGGGGGGGCAGCACGGTGGCACAGTGGTTTAGCACTGCTGCCTCACAGCGCCAGGGACCTGGGTTCGATTCCCAACCTTGGGTCACTGTCTGTGCGGAGTTTGCACATTCTCCCCGTGTCTGCGTGGGTTTCCTCCAGGTGCTCTGGTTTCCTCCCACATTCTGAAAGACGTGCGGGTTAGGGTGCATTGACCCGAACAGGCGCCGGACTGTGGCGACTCGGAGGATTTCACTGTAACTTCATTGCAGTGTTAATGTAAGCCTTGCTTGTGACTAATAAATAAACTTAAAAAACTTTAAGGAACAAGACCAGCTTGATCAGAGCAATTGACTAATAAATAAACTTTAAAATTGCACTCAGGAAGGAAGCTTATCTGCTTATCCTCAATTCCCGAGGCAAACACTTGATCCCCTTTATCTCCCACTACCAACGCCTCTACTTTCTCAGGAGACTAAGGAAATTTGGCATGTCCACTACAACTCTCACCAATTTTTACAGATGAACCGTAGAAAGCATCCTTTCTGGTTGTATCACAGCTTGGTATGGCGCCTGCTCTGCCCAGGACTGTACGAAACTACAAAAGGTCGTGAATGTAGCCCAATCCATCACTCAAACCAGCCTCCCATCTGGCGCCTGCTCAGGTTACACTGAGGGAGAATTTAGCACCTAACCAGCATGTCTTTCGGACTGTGGGAGGAAACCGGAGCACCCGGAGGAAACCCACGCAGACACGGGCAGACTCCACACAGACAGTCACCCGAGCTGGGAATCGAATGCTGGTCCCCGGTGCTGTGAAGCAGCAGTGCTAACCACTGTGCCACCATGCCAGCCTGTTAACCTCCTTCACCTTACATCCCCCTTCATTTGAGACACCAAGTGAGCCCATGCGACGTGGGTTAACGACATTGCCAACCCAGCGCCAGTTGGTACAGCTCCACATTTAGCACCCAGAGAGCACTTGGTATTGGAGATCACCGGCTCACTTTTGCCTCTTGCCGGGGCCTACCTCGGGCGTCGAGCCTCACCGCAGCCAGCTGTGGATACTTCCATCTAGAAATCCTAAAGTAACTAGTTTTCTCACCCACCGTCCCATCACTGCTTATTGCTGCCAAACAGCTGTGTGAAGGAATCTCACTGCGTTCAATAAACTACCTCCGGGAAATGGGCAATTGGGTGCAGTGCCAATTGTCTCTGCTGTTGTCGTGACAATGGGAGCTAGGGACACAATTCATCCTCTGTTCCATCAGGTAAAAGCAGTTGGGGAAGGCGATGGCCTAGTGGTACACGCACTAGATTCTTTATCCAGGAAATTCAGCTCACGTTTTGGGGACCCGGGTTCGAATCCCGCCACGGCAGACGGTAGAATTTGAATTCAATTTTAAAAAATCATAATCTGGAATTAAGAATCTACTGACGACCGTGAAACCATTGTCAGATTGTCGGAAAAACCCACCTGGTTCTTTCCTAAGGTAGCACTAGGGCATGTAGGTTTAAGGTGCGTGGGGAAAAGTTTAGAGGAGATATGCGAGGCAATTTTTTTTACACAGAGGGTGTTGAATGTTTGGAATGCGTTGCCCGGGGAGGGGGTGGGAGCGGGTACGATAGCGGCATTTAAGGGGCAACTAGACGATACATGAATAGGATGGGAATGGAAGGATACGGGCTCCGTAAGTGCACACGGTTTTAGTTGAGGCAGGCATCATGATCGGCGCAGGCTTGGAGGGCCGAAGGGCCTGTTCCTGTGTTGTACTGTTCTTTGATCTTTGTACCTTTGGGCAGCTAGGGATGGGCAATAAATGCTGGCCCAGCCAGCGACGCCCATGTCCCACGAATGAGTAATAATAAAATTAGGCCATTCTCAGTGTAAAACCCTCACTAATGTCCTTGAGGGAAGGAAATCTGCCATCCTTACCTGGTCTGGCCTACATGTGACTCCAGAGCCACAGCAATGTGGTTGACTCTCAACTGCCCTCCAGGGGCAACTAGGGATGGGCAATAAATGCTGGGCCCAGCCAGCGACACCCACGTCCCAGGAATGAATGCAAAAAATTTTTGCTTGCAGGTACGAGATCTTAAAAACGATCGTGGTTTCATGGGTAGTAAACTTGGTCTTTATTTACAACAGGTTTAGCTTGTGTCGCAGAGTAAGATCATAGCTTAGGAGTGGGCAGGAATGGGGAAGGAGATGGGGAAGTGGGGGAGGCAATTCTTCACTTTAATGGAAGTCACTTGATTGAATCGAGATGAGGAATTGAGGAAGCTCAGAAGAGGAAATAAGACTGAAGAAGCGATACAATATTGACAATCTGCAATTCCTGCACAAGTTACGGATGGTGTTCTCCTGACTGGCGTTTAGCTTCGCTCTGAATCATAGAAGGAGGCCATTCGGCCCATTGGTTTGGCACCGACCACAATCCCACCCAGGCCCTATCCCCGTAACCTCACGTATTTGCAGTTGGGGATCAGTATAACTAATATTGCTTCATTCTGCAGACTGAAGGTGGTACATTTGGTCCCAGGCATCCCGGTTCACTCTCAATGGGTATGTATACACAAGCTTTTTTTCATTCAGTCCTGGGACATGGGCGTCGCTGGCTGGGTCCAGTATTTATTGCCCATCCCTAGTTGCCCCTTGGGAAGGTGGTGGGTGAGCCGCCATCTTGAATCCGCTGCAGTCCCTGTGGTGTAGGTACACCCACAGTGCTGTTAGGGAGGGAGTTCCAGGATTGTTATTGGACATCAGTCAGTCCGTGTGGTGTAGGTACACCCACAGTGCTGTTAGGAAGGGAGTTCCAGGATTGTTATTGGACATCAGTCAGTCCGTGTGGTGTAGGTACACCCACAGTGCTGTTAGGGAGGGAGTTCCAGGATTGTTATTGGACATCAGTCAGTCTGTGTGGTGTAGGTACACCCACAGTGCTGTTAGGGAGGGAGTTCCAGGATTGTTATTGGACATCAGTCAGCCTATGTGGTGTAGGTACACCCACAGTGCTGTTAGGGAGGGAGTTCCAGGATTGTTATTGGACATCAGTCAGTCTGTGTGGTGTAGGTACACCCACAGTGCTGTTGGGGAGGGGGTTCCAGGAGTTTGACCCAGCGACTGCGAAGGAATGGCCGATATATTTCCAAATCAGGATGGTGAGTGGCTCAGAGGGGAACTTGCAGGTGGTGGTGTTCCCCATGTATCTGCTGCCCTTGTCCTTCTAGATGGTAGAGGTCATGGGTTTGGAAGGTGCTGTCTAAGGATGAGTTGCTGCAGTGCATCTTGTAGATGGTCCACACTGCTGCTACTGAGCGTCGGTGGTGGAGGGAGTGAGTGTTTGTGGATGGGGTGCCAATCAAGCGGGGCTGCTTTGTCCTGGATGGTGTCGAGCTTCTTGAGTGTTGTTGGAGCCGCACCCATCCAGGCGAGTGGGGAGTATTCCATCACACTCCTGACTTGTGTCCTTGTAGATGGGGGACAGGCTTTGGGGGAGTCAGGAGGTGAGTTACTCTCCGCAGGATTCCCAGCCTCTGACCTGCTCTGGTAGCCACTGTGTTTATGTGGCTGGGTCCCGCTCAGTTTCTGGTCAATGGTAACCCCCAGGATGTCGATAGTGGGGGATACAGCGACGGTAATGCCATTGAATGTCAAGGAGCGGTGGTTAGATTGTCTCCGGGCCAGCAGAGTGACTGTCCTTGTGCCAGTGGTTTTGGGCAGAAATGGAATGCTGGCAGTGCAGATCCTATGAGAAATAGTTTGGAAGGAAGCTCGCTAAACTGCGAAGTACGATCACAATCAGAATCAGGCAATGAAGAGGCTCCCCCAGCCTCACTCCCAAGGCCTCGTCTACTTAGCCTGGATCCTTCAGTTGGATTCCCGCCGGGAAAATGTCATTTATTGTTTTCCTGCCTTCAGAATTTTAACTCTTTCAGTCCTGGTCAGGCTGTGCTGCACCTTGTAAGGCCATCAGAACCAAAGGAGAAAGAAACAGTGGGAAGGAGTAGGCCATGTAGGCCTCCGCATCATTGATCTGTGGCCTAAACTCTTTTCCTGTCAGATTCCCCTCATTTGGTGTCCAGAAAGCTATCCATCGCGGCCTTAATCATCGAGTAATCAGCCAGAGCCCTCTGGGTTAGAAGTTCTCAAAGATTCACAACCCACTCAGTGATGTATTTTTGCCTCACCCGCAGTCCAAAACGGCCGCCCTCCCAGCCTCCTCTTTCTAGACTCTCCAGCCAAGGGAAAACAGCCTCTCAGCACGGTCGTTAGCACTGCTACCTCACAGCACCAGGGACCCGGGTTCGATTCCCGGCTTGGGTCACAGTCTGTGTGGAGTCTGCATGTTCTCCCCGTGTCTGCATGGGTTTCCTCCGGGTGCTCCGGTTTTCTCCCACAGTCCAAAGATGTGCCCCTTAGTGTCCCAAGATATATAGGTTAGGTGGATTGGCCATGGTAAATTGCCCCTTAGTGTCCAAAGATGTGCAGGTTGGGTGGATTGGCCATGCTAAATTGCCCCTTAGTGTCCAAAGATGTGCAGGTTAGATGGATTGGCCATGCTAAATTGCCCCTTAGTGTTCAAAGATGTGCAGGTTGGGTGGATTGGCCATGCTAAATTGCCCCTTCGTGTCCAAAGATGTGCAGGTTGGGTGGATTGGCCATGCTAAATTGTCCCTTAGTGTCCAAAGGTGTGCAGGTTGGGTGGATTGGCCAAGCTAAATTGCCCCTTAGTGTCCAAAGATGTGCGGGTTAGGTGGATTGGCCATGTTAAATTGCCCCTTAGTGTCCAAAGGTGTTAGATGGATTTGCCATAGTAAATGTGCGAGGCTATGGGGATAGGGTGAGATACTCTGTCAGGGAGTCGGCACAGACTCAATGGGCCAAATGGCCTCCTTCTGCACTGTAGGGATTCTATGATAACCTGCCAAACCCTCTCCGAATCTTAGATGCTTCAATGAGTTCAGCTCCCATCCTTCTAAACTCCAGAAAGTCTACCCCATCAGCTCACAGCACAACCCCCTCATGGCTCATTGCTCACTAACTAGGAGGATTAACTGGGCTGAGAGTTAGAATCATAGAACACAAGGAGGCCATTCGGCCCATCGAGCCTGCACTGGCAACAAAACCACCCAATCTCTATATCCTACTTATTTACCCTGCTAATCCCCCCTGACACTAAGGGGCAATTTAGCGTGGCCAATGCACCTCACCCACAGATTGTGGGAGGAAACCGGAGCACCCGGAGGAAACCCACGCAGACACGGGAAGAATGTGCAGACTCCGCACAGACAGTGACCTAAGCCGGGAATCGAACCCGGGTTCCTGGCGCTGTGAGGCAGCAGTGCTAACCACTGTGCCACCGTGCTGCCCCAGTTTCTCTTTCCTAGACTCTGGTCTCTGAGGCCATTTAGAAGGCAGCTCAGCATCGTCTAAGGATCATCCCCAGGATCTTCAAGGTGGAAGATGATTGTTGGTCTTGCTGGTAAATATTCTGGGCAGTACCTTTCCACACACAGACAAAAGGAGCACCTTCTCTTCAGTGAAGGGGAAACAAGTTGTAATTGTCAGGATTGTGGGATAGACCAGAGATGATCTAAGGTTCTTTGCCAGTCTGTCGACCACACAGCAGAATGTGGCGATGCTGCATTGCAGTGAAGGTGTCTATATTTAGCAACATTGCGATTAGGAGCTAGAGGCTGCAGCATTGGGACAGAAAAGGACACACACTCCTACACACACACTCACACACACACACACACACACACACACACTCACTCACTCACTCACACACTCACTCACTCACACTCACACACACACACACACACTCCTACACACACACTCACACACACACTCACTCACACACACACACACACACACACACACACACACACACTCACACTCACACACACACACACACTCCTACACACACACTCACACACACACACACTCACACACACACACACTCACACTCACACATACACACTCACACACACATACACACTCACACACACACACTCACACACGCAGTCACACACACACACACACTCACACATACACACTCACACACGCACTCACACACACACTCACACACACACTCACACATACACACTCACACACGCACTCACACACACACTCACACTCACACATACACACTCACACACACACACTCATACACACACACACTCACACACACACACTCACACACACTCACACACACTCACACACTCACACACACACTCACACTCACACACTCACACACACACTCACACTCACGCTCACACTCACACACACACTCACACACACTCACACACTCACTCACACTCACACACACTCACTCTCACACACACACACACACACACACACTCACACACACACACACACTCACTCTCACACACTCACACACACACACACTCACTCTCACACACACACACACACGCACTCACACACTCACTCTCACACTCACACACTCTCATACGGATCTCAAACAATGCCGAGACAGAGTACGGGATTAACAAGGGAGGGTGAAAGGTTATTGGGATAAATGAGATGCGGATTTGAGGTTACTATTCGATCACTGGGGCACAGGAGAGGTTAAAGGGATAATGGTGCAAATGAAGCGTTAATGAGACAAGTTCAGAAAGGTAGGTCTGGAAGAGGTGTAAATGATTACAGAGGAACCATTAGCTGCGCTGAACCGTCCAACTAAATAGGAATCATAGAATCCCTACAGTGCGGAAGGAGGCCATTCGGCCCATCGAGTCTGCACCGACACATCTTTGGACTGTGGGAGGAAACCGGAGCACCTGGAGGAAACCCACGCAGACACGGGGAGAACGTGCAGACTCCCCACGGCCAGTGACCCGAGCCGGGAGTCGAACCCGGGTCCCTGGCGCTGTGAGGCAGCAGTGCTAACCCACTGTGCCACCGTGCCACCCATCAGCGGTTACAGCGTAAAGTGGTGAACTGAATGTTGTAAAGCGCTGAGTCAAAACATGGCACATTCCTTGTGTTGGTGTTGAGTGAGAATTCTGAGCCAGCACGGGCACAGATGGGCCAATGGCCTCCTTGTGTGCTATTCCACGGTGGCACAGTGGGTTAGCACTGCTGCCTCACAGCGCCAGGGACCCGGGTTCGATTCCCGGCCTCGGGTCACTGTCTGTGCGGAGTCTGCACGTTCTCCCCGTGTCTGCGTGGGTTTCGTCCGGGTGCTCCGATTTCCTCCCACAGACCAAAAGATGTGCGGGTTAGGTGCTAAATTCTCCCTCAGTGTCACCCGAACAGGAGTGTGGGGACTAGGGGATTTTCACAGTAACTTCATTGCAGTGTTAATGTAAGCCAACTTGTGACACTAATAAATAAACTTTATTGACTTTAAATCTGGTGGCACATTCACATCCAATACTTATAGCTCTTTTGTGGGACCGTTATGCTTTTTAGAATCCCGATGTGGAGGTGCCGGCGTTGGACTGGGGTAAACACAGTAAGAAGTTTAACAACACCAGGTTAAAGTCCAACAGGTTTATTTGGTAGCAAAAGCTTGTGTGGCTTTTGCTACCAAATAAACCTGTTGGACTTTAACCTGGTGTTGTTAAACTTCTTACTGTGTTTTAGAATCCCTACAGTGCAGAAGGAGGTCATTTGCCGATCGAGTCTGCACCGACCACAATCCCACCCAGGCCCTATCCCCGTACCCCACATATTTACCCTGCTAATCCCCCTGTCACTAAGGGGCAATTTAGCATGACCAATCCACCAAACCTTCACATATAATTGGGGGAGGGGTAATTATGACGCGATTAGGCAGGAATTAGGGAGCGTAAGTTGGGAACAGAAACTGTCAGGGAAAGGCACAAATGAAAAATGGAGCTTGTTCAAGGAACAAATACTGGGTGTCCTTGATAGGTATGTCCCTGTCAGACAGGGAGGAAATGGCCGAGTGAGGGAACCATGGTTCACAAAAGAGGTTGAATGTCTTGTCAAGAGGAAAAAGGAAGCGTACGTAAGGATGAGGAAACAAGGTTCAGTTGGGTCGCTTGAGGGGTACAAGGTAGCAAGGAATGAGCTCAATAAAGGGCTTAGGAGAGCTGGGAGGGGACACGAGAAGTCCTTGGCGGTCGGATCAAGGAAAGCCCCAAAGAGTTTTACTCTTATGTGAGAAATAAAAGAATGACCAGGGTGAGGTTAGGTCCGGTCAAGGACAGTAGTGGGAACTTGTGCATGGAGTCAGAAGAGATAGGAGAAGCAATGAATGAATACTTTTCTTCAGTGTTCACCAAGGAGAGGGGCCATGTTTTTGAGGATGAGAGTGTGATACAGGCTGATAGGCTGGAGGAGGTAGATGTTCTGAGGGAAGATGTATTAGCAATTTTGAAAAACCTGAGGGTCGATAAGTCCCTTGGGCCAGATGGGATATATCCTAGGATTCTTTGGGATTGCAGAGCCTTTGGCTTTGATCTTTGGGTCCTCACTGTCCACGGGGATAGTGCCAGAGGACTGGAGAGTGGCGAATGTTGTTCCTCTGTTCAAGAAAGGAAGTAGGAATGACCCTGGCAATTATAGGCCGGTTAGTCTTACTTCGGTGGTTGGTAAGTTAATGGAAAAGGTCCTGAGGGATAGGATTTATGACCATTTGGAAAGATGCAGCTTAATCCGGGATAGTCAACACGGATTCGTGAAGGGGAAGTCTTGCCTCACAAATTTGATTGAATTCTTTGAGGAGGTAACTAAGTGTGTAGATGAAGGTAGAGCAGTTGATGTTGTATACATGGATTTTAGTAAGGCGTTTGATAAGGTTCCCCGTGGTGGGCTCATGAAGAAAGTAAGGAGGTGTGGGGTAGAGGGAAATTTGGCCGATTGGATAGGTAACTGGCTATACAGAGACCACTCCATCTGACGAAGGAGCATTGCTCCGAATAATTTGCTACCAAATAAACCTGTTGGACTTTAACCTGGTGTTGTGAGACTTCTTACTGTGCTATCTCATAGAAGACAGAGGGTGGTGGTGGATGGAAAATTTTCAGACTGGAGACCAGTTACCAGCGGTGTACCACAGGGATCAGTGCTGGGTCCTCTGCTATTTGTGATTTTTATCAATGACTTGGAGGAGGGGGCTGAAGGGTGGGTCAGTAAATTTGCTGAAGACACCAAGATTGGTGGAGTAGTGAATGAAGTGGAGGGCTGTTGTAGGCTGCAAAGAGACATAGATAGGATGCAGAGCTGGGCTGAAAAATGGCAGATGGAGTTTAACACTGATAAATGTGAGGTGATTCATTTTGGGAGGACTAATTTGAAAGCGGATTACAGGGTCAAAGGTAGGGTTCTGAGGAATGTGGAGGAACAGAGAGATCTTGGGGTTCATATCCACAGATCTCTGAAGGTTGCCGCTCAAGTGGATAGAGCCGTGAAGAAGGCCTATAGTGTGCTAGCGTTTATTAACAGGGGGTTTGAGTTTAAGAGCCGTGGGTTATGCTGCAACTGTACAGGACCTTGGTGAGACCACATTTGGAATATTGTGTGCAGTTCTGGTCACCTCACTATAAGAAGGATGTGGAAGCATTGGAGAGAGTGCAGAGGAGATTTACCAAGATGCTGCCTGGTTTGGAGGGTAGGTCTTCTGAGGAAAAGTTGGGCTTTTCTCTTTAGAGCGGAGGAGGATGAGAGGCGACTTAATAGAGGTCTATAAGATGGTGAGGGGGATAGATAGAGTGGATGTTCAGAGACTATTTCCTCGGGTGGATGTAGCTGTTACTGGGGGGCATAACTATAAGGTTCATGGTGGGAGATATAGGAGGGATGTCCGAGGTAGGTTCTTTACTCAGAGAGTGGTTGGGGTGTGGAATGGACTGCCTGCTGTGATAGTGGAGTTGGACATTTTAGGAACTTTCAAGCGGTTATTGGATAGGCACATGGAGCACACCAGGATGATAGGGAGTGGGATAGCTTGATCTTGGTTTCAGACAAAGCTCGGCACAACATCGAGGGCCGAAGGGCCTGTACTGTGCTGTACTGTTCTATGTTCTATGTTCTATCTTGGGACACGAAGGGGCAATTTAGCATGGACAATCCACCGTATCCGCGCATCTTTTCAGTGTGGGAGGAAACTGGAACACCCGGAGGAAACCCATGAAGACAAGGGGAGACAGTGACCCGAGACCGGAATCGAACCTGGGTCCCTTGGCGCTGTGAGGCAACAGTGCTAACCACTGTGTCACTGTGCCACCTTTAGGTTACATATAGTCACTGATCAGCCCACGAGGGAATTCGGGATAAATCTTTTAATCTGAAGTGGGGCAAGAATGTCACACTGGAAGAATCAAAAGATATGTTGATAGGTTGAGGGAGGGAGAAGGTTCAATGTGAAGCATAAGTGCTGGGAGAGATTAGTTGGGCCGAATGGCCTGTTAACGTGCTGTGTAATGTAACCCAACCTCTATCCGAGGGGCGGCATGGTGGCACGGTGGTTAGCACTGCTGCCTCACGGCACCAGGGACCCGGGTTCGATTCCCGGCTTGGGTCACTGTCTGTGTGGAGTTTGCACATTCTCCCCGTGTCTGCGTGGGTTTCCTCCGGGTGCTCCGGTTTCCTCCCACAGTCCAAAGATGTACGGGTTAGGTTGGTTGGCCGTGCTAAATTGCCATTTTTAATGTAAGGGGGATTAGAAGGGTAAATATGGGGCCTAGTGGTATTACCGCGAGGCTACTAATCCAGTAATTTAGCTAATGTTCTGGGGACCCAGGTTCGAATCCCGCCACGGCAGATGGTGGAATTTGAATTCAGTAAAAAAAATCTGGAATTAAGAATCTACTGATGACCTTGAAACCATTGTCGGAAAAACTCATCTGGTTCACCAATGTCCTTGAGGGAAGGAAATCTGCCATCCTTACCCGGTCTGGCCTACATGTGACTCCAGAGCCACAGCAATGTGGTTGACTCTCAACTGCCCTCGGTCAACTAGGGATGGGCAATAAATGATGGCCCAGCCAGCGACGCCCATGTCCCACGAATGAATAAAAGAAAATGTGGGGTTATTGGGATAGGGCCTGGTTGGGATTGTGGTCGGTGCAGGCTTGATGGGCTGAATGGTCTCCTTCTGCACTGTAGGGATTCTGTGATTCTATAAATGGTACAGCTACTGACGCTTTTTTTTTGTTCCCGCAGGGAAAATCACAGCGAGCAAATCTGTCCAGACAAAATGACAAATTAACTTCAGTACAAAAAATTAACTGCAGAGACAAAGCTCAGAGAGTCCGTCTCAAGGTTAACCAGTCTGAAGGACATTGGGGACTAAGCTGAGCGGGACAATTGTTTCAATGAAAATAGATCTTCACATTCTTCCTTTGTGACAGTGTGGATTGTGTACCTTGTGGTTATCAGAGAATTTAATATCAACCAGCCTGGGTTCTTTTTTAATTTTAATTCCCAGCTTATCGAAAGGACGGTAAGCCGTGCTGGCTATCGGTGAGGGTGATAATTTACCATCACCGTGGCGATGTATTATGAATTCAATGGGCTGAATGGCCTCCCTCTGAGCCCAATGGTATGTCACCCGATTACAGGAAAGATATTGATAAACTGGAAAGAGCGCAGAGAAGATTTACGAGGATGTAGCCAGGACTAGTGACGCAGTGGTTAGCACTGCTGCCTCAGAGCGCCAGCGTCCCCGGGTTCGATTCCCGGCCTCGGGTCACCGTCTGTGTGGAGTTTGCACATTCCCCTCGTGTCTGCGTGGGTTTCCTCCGGGTGCTCCGGTTTCCTCCCACAGTCCAAAGATGTATAGGTTAGGTGGATTGGCCATGCTAAATTGCCCCTTAGTGTCCAAAGATGTGCAGGTTAGGTGGATTGGCCATGCTAAATTGCCCCTTAGTATCCAAAGATGTGCGGGTTTGGTGGATTGGCCATGCTAAATTGCCCCTTAGTGTCCAAAGATGAGTAAGTTAGGTGGATTGGTCATGCTAAATTGGTCGTTAGTGTCCAAAGATGTACAGGTTAGGTGGATTGGCCGTGCTAAATTGCTCCTTAGTGTATAAAGATGTGCTGGTTAGGTGGATTGGCCATGCTAAATTGGTCGTTAGTGTCCAAAGATGTACAGGTTAGGTGGATTGGCCGTGCTAAATTGCTCCTTAGTGTATAAAGATGTGCTGGTTAGGTGGATTGGCCATGCTAAATTGCCCCTTAGTGTTCAAAGATGTGCAGGTTGGGTGGATTGGCTATGCTAAATTGCCCCTTAGTGTCCAAAGATGTGCAGGTTAGGTGGATTGGCCATGCTAAATTGCCCCTTAGTGTCCAAAGATGTGCAGGTTAGGTGGATTGGCCATGCTAAATTGCCCCTTAGTGTCCAAAGATGTGCAGGTTAGGTGGATTGGCCATGCAAAATTGCCCCTTAGTGTCAGGGGGATTAGCAGGGTAAATATGTGAGATTATGGGGATAGGACCTGGGTGGGATTGTGGTCGGTGCAGGCTCGATGGGCCGAATGGCCCCCTTCGGCGCTGTTAGGGATTCTATGATTCTGACGTAGCTCCCCAGTTGCCCACTCTCATTGGAACACAGGAGCAGAGGAAGGCCACTCAGTCCCTCGAGTCTGCTCTGCCATTCAATAAGATCATGGCTGCTCTGTTTGTGTTTCAAATTCCACATTCCCCACCTACCCCCCGATATCATAGAATCTCTACAGTGCAGAGGGAGGCCATTCAGCCCATCGAGTCTGCACCGACCACAATCTCACCCAGGCCCTATCCCCATAACCCCATGCGTTTACCCCAGCTAGTTCCCCGGACATTAAGGGGCAATTTAGCATGGCCAATCCACCTAACCTACACATCTTTGGACTGTGGGAGGAAACCGGAGCACCCGGAGGAAACCCATGCGGATACGGGGAGAACATGCAGACTCCGCAGACAGTGACCCAAGGGTGAGAATCGAACCCGGGTCCCTGGCGCTGTGAGGCAGCAGTGCTAACCACTGTATCAATCACCTTGCCCAACAAGAATCTATCTACTGCTGCCTTAAAAATATTCAGTGACCACCTCCCCCCGCCACCGCCCTCCCCCACCCCTACCGCTCCCACTGAGGCAGAGAATTCCAAAGTCACGCAGCCCTCCGAGAGAAAAATATATCTCCTCTCTCATCAGAACAGATGCAGGATCAGAAGGCAAAGTGGGCATTTGGGGGAAATAAGCTTAGAGTGCTTTGAGAATAGAGAGGGGGGGAATGGTACTGACTGGATTGATGTCGGAATGAATTCAATGGGCTGAATGGCCTCCATCTGAGCTGAATGACATGTCACCCTGTTATAGGAAAGACATTAATAAACTGGAAAGAGCGCAGAGAAGATTTCCGAGGATGTTGCCAGGACCATTGGGTCTGAGTTATAGTGAGAGATTGGCCAGGCTAGGACTTTATCCCTTGGAACGTAGGAGAATGAGGGGAGACCTTATTGAGGTGTATAAGATAATCAGGGGCATGGACAGGGTGAACGCACAGAGTCTTTTCCCCAGGGAAGGGGAATTGAAAACTAGACGGCGTAGAATCATAGAATCCCTCCAGTGCAGAAGGAGGCCATTCAGCGCATCAAGTCTGCACTGACCACAATCCCACCCAAGCCCTATCCCCACAACCCTATGCACTTACCCTAGCTAGTCCTCCCTGACACTCAGGGGCAATTTAGCATGGCCAATCCACCTAACCCGCACGTCTTTCGGACTGTGGGAGGAAACCGGAGTACCCGGAGGAAACCCACGCAGACACGGGGAGAATGTGCAGACTCCACACTGACCCGGGAATCGAACCTGGGTCCCTGGTGCTGTGAGGCAGCAGTGCTAACCACTGTGCCACCGTGCCGCCCCTTAGGTTAAAGGTGAGAAGGGAAAGGGGACTGAGGGGCAACTTCTTCACGCAGAGGGTGGTGCGTGTATGGAATGAGCTGCCAGAGAAAGTGGTTGAGGCAGCTACAATGGCAACATTTAAAAAGCATTTGGATAAGAACATGGAGGGAGAAGGATAGAGGGATGTGGGCCAAATGCGGGCTAACTGGGACTAGCTGGGAGAGCGCCAGGGTCAGCATGGACCGGTGGGGCCGAAGGGTCTGTTTCTGTGCTGTGTTGCTCTCTGGTTCTATGGGTGGGATTTTCCCATCTCTGGGGAACTGTAGCGGGCGGGACATGACCATGCAAAGGTTCATTCACCTCGGGTGGGATTTTCTGGCTTCGGGGTGAGTGCGGTGGAAACTCCCGCCCCTATGACTCTCTGAAGAATAAGGAGTCAACAAGAAACTAATACTCTTAATAATGTGTAGATATGTGTTAAACGTAACAATTTATTGTCGCCATCCCCTGTTTCGGGTGCCTTGCCTGAAGAGGATCATGGAGTTAAAGTCATCGAGTCATAGAGGTTTACAGCATGGAAACAGGCCCTTCGGCCCAACCTGTCCATGCTGCCCTTTTTTTGAACCACCAAGCTAGTCCCAATTGCCCACGTTTGGTCCATATCTCTCTATACCCATCTTACCCATGTAACTGTCTAAACGCTTTTTAAAAGACAAAATTGTACCCGCCTCTACTACTGCCTCTGGCAGCTCGTTCCAGACACTCACCACCCTCTGTGTGAAAAAATTGCCTTTCTGGACCCGTTTGTATCTCTCCCCTCTCACCTTAAACCTATGCCCTCTAGTTTTAGACTCCTCTCCCTTTGGGAAAAGATGTTGACTATCTCGCTGATCTATGCCCCTCATTATTTTATAGACCTCCATAAGATCACCCCTCAGCCTCCTATGCTCCAGGGGAAAAAGTCCCAGTCTATCCAGTCTCTCCTTGTAACGCAAACCATCAAGTCCCGGTAGCATCCTAGTAAATCTTTTCTGCACTCCTACAGTGCAGAAGGAGACCATTCGGCCCATCGAGTCTGCACTGACCACAATCCCACCCAGGCCCTATCCCCGTAACCCCATGCATTTACTTTAGCTAGTCCTCCTGAGACTAAGGGACAATTTAGCATGGCCGATCCACCTAAACCACACACCTTTGGACTGTGGGAGGAAACCCACGCAGACACGGGGAGAATGTGCAGACTCCACGCAGACAGTGACACAAACCGGGAATCGAACCCGGGTCCCTGGCGCTGTGAGGCAGCGGTGCTAACCACTGTGCCACCGTGCCGTCCCTAGTTTAATAATATTCTTTCTATACAGTTCCATGTTGTAATGCTTGGCAAGTGGGTTTGCCATTGCCATAGTAAGGGGGGCCACCTTCTCTCCCCATTTGAACCCGGGCTGCCCCGTGCTTTGTGAACCACTGGCAAGGAAGCTTCTGCCTTCCGTGAAGGTCTTGTTTCTCTAAATAGTTTGTGCCCCAGTTAGCTCTTTATAATGGTTGCAACAGTAAAGCAGTTGGGAGTGGGGTGATTCTAAGTTCAGCGTCGTTGTAAGCACTTTTTATCAAATCGCAAGGGGAAAGGTTATCTCAACATTTAAAGTATAGGGAATGTAGGAATAAGCTACTCGGTCACCATTTAATTCGATCGTCACCATTCTATCCTCATAATATATACCCTCAGTGTGTCAAAGCTTTGACAAAGGGTCACCTGGACTTGAAACGTCAGCTCTTTTCTCTCCTCACAGATGCTGCCAGACCTGCTGAGATTTTCCAGCATTTTCCCTTTTGGTTTCAGATTCCAGCGTCCGCGGTAATTTGCTTTTTTCCCCCATCCAGCTTGGTGTGCCTCCTGCTCTGCCCAAGACGGCAAGTAAACTACAAAGGGTCGTGAATGTAGCCCAATCCATCACTCAAACCAGCCTCCCATCCATTGACTCTGTCTACACTTCCCGCTGCCACGGAAAAGCAGCCAGCATAATCAAGGACTCCACGCAAACCAGACATTCTCTCTTCCACCTTCTTCCGTTGGGAAAAAGATACAAAGGTCTGAGATCACGTATCAAGTGACTCAAGAACAGCTCCTTCCCTGCTGCCGTCAGACTTTTGAATGGACCTACCTCGCACTAAGTTCTTTCTCTACACCCTAGCTATGACTGTAACACTACATTCTGCACCCTCTCCATGTACGGTGTACTAGTTTGTATAGCGCGCAAGAAACAATACTTTTCACTGTATACTAATACATTTGACAATAATAAATCAGATCAAATCAATAGTTACAGTTTGCTGACCTGAAAGTGACCCATTTATTCCAACTCTGTTTACTGTTAGTTCACCAATTAACCATCTATGCAAATTGCAATGACCTCAGCGGGGCCCATGAGGTTGGCCTCTTTGAGTATGAGCTCCCTGATTGAGGTAATGCTTGCTTGCCCAATCAGGGAGTCTCGCCAGAGTATATAAGGAGGGCCAGGGCCACTGACACTCCAGATTCTGACTCTGTACCTGAAGCACTCTGAGGATTGGAGATACGTTTGTAAATAAAGGGAATTTGGTGAAGGGACAGTGGCCTTTGAGGAGTTATTTCACAAACATGTCACGCCCTAACACCATTAACTCTTACCTTCTACAGTACCCTCTTATGTTGCTCCTTCATCGAATGTCTTTTGGAAATCCCAAATACACCACATCTACTGGTTCCCCTTTAGTCATCCTGTTTATTACATCCTCAGAGAACGCGAATAAGGGGCCTCTCACAAGAACATAAGAACTAGGAGCAGGAGTAGGCCATCTGGTCCCTCGAGCCCGCTCCGCCATTCAATAAGATCATGGCTGATCTTTTCGTGGACTCCACTTACCCGCCCGCTCACCATAACCCTTAATTCCTTTACTGTTCAAAAATCTATCTATCCTTGCTTTAAAAACATTCAATGAGGTAGCCTCAACTGCTTCACTGGGCAGGGAATTCCACAGATTCACAACCCTTTGTGTGAAGAAGTTCCTCCTCACCTCAGTCCTAAATCTGTTGCCCCTTATTTTGAGGCCATGCCGCCTAGTTCTGATTTCATTGGAAACACCCTTCCTGCTTCTATCTTATCATAATCTTATATGTTTCTATAAGATCCCCCCCCTCATTCTTCTGAATTCCAATGAGTAGTGTCCCAGTCTACTCAGTCTCTCCTCATAAGCCAACCCTCAACTCCGGAATCAACCTAGTGAATCTCCTCTGCACCCCCTCCAGTGCCAGTATATCCTTTCTCAAGTAAGGAGACCAAAACTGTACACAGTACTCCAGGTGTGGCCTCACCAGCACCTTATACAGCTGCAACATAACCTCGCTGTTTTTAAACTCCATCCCTCCAGCAATGAAGGACAAAATTCCATTTGCCGCCTTAATTACCTGCTGCACCTGCATACCAACTCCTTGAGATTCCTGCACAAGGACACCCAGGTCCCTCTGCACAGCAGCATGCTGCAATTTTTCACCATTTAAATAATAGTCCATTTTGCTGCCAAAATGGATGACCTCACATTTACCAACATTGTACTCCATCTGCCAGACCCTCGCCCACTCACTTAGGCTATCTGACTCATTGACTATTTATTAACGTCACAAGTAGGTTTACATTAACACTGCAATGAAGTTACTGTGTGAATCCCCAAGTCGTCACACTCCTGTTCGGGTGACACTGAGGGAGAATTTAGCACCTAACCAGCATGTCTTTCGGACTGTGGGAGGAAACCGGAGCCCCCGGAGGAAACCCACGCAGACACAGGGAGAATGTGCAAACTCCACACAGACAGTGACCCGAGTCGGGAATCGAACCCGGCTCCCCGGCGCTGTGAGGCAGCAGTGCTAACCACTGTGCCACCGTGCCGCTCTATATCCCTTTGCAGAGGTTCGGTGTCCTCTGCACACTTTGCTCTGCCGCTCGTCTTCGTGCCATCTGCGAATTGGTCAGACTACACTCGGTCCCCAACTCCAAGTCACCTGTGTAAATTGCAAACAATTGCGGTCCCAACACCGATCCCTGAGGCATGCCACTAGTCACTGATCGCCAACCAGGGGAAATAAAAATGAAATTCGGGAAACAGTGAAGCCAAATATCTCAGGACAAGGGAGAACAAATGATCGCAGATTGCAGATTTTGGTATCAGAACTTGGAACTCGTTTTTATTGCAATCGGCTGGACTTGAATGAATCTCCTGCATTTGGACTTACCCAAGGGTCAGACTGATTACGTTAACACATGTTGTGAAAATGATAACATGATAAAGCACGCTGCCATTCCACGGAGCTGTATTATATATTTGCTCTCTTCCAATGCTTAAACCTCTGCAGTAAACACCACTGCCGTTCATCACGCTTAAAGCAGCATCATGCATCACAGTCTCAAAAGATTATTACAAGTTAGCCACTGATTCCCTCGCTTGGCTCGACAGTTCTGTGGCTCCTCGGCAACTTACAGTTCTAGGAACACCAAATCGTTGCCCCATTTCTACTGGCCCTTTTGTGTGGGGGGGGTGGGGGGAGGTAAGAGGGGTGCGGGGTTGAAAATCTTACCTCACTGTCCTGTCTCCTTAACTTTACACTCATCAGTATGATGGAGATATAGGCCGGAATTTTACCGGCCCACCCGCCACAGGAATTGAAGCGGGCAAGGGGCGGACGGTGGGAAGGTCCGTTGATCTCGGGTGGGATATTTTGGCTTCGGGATGAGCGAGGTTGCAAAATCCGGCCCATAAAGTTTATTTATTAGTGTCACGAATGGGCTGACATTAACACCAGAATGAAGTTTCTGTGAAAATCCCCTAGTCGTCACACTCCAGCAACGGGTACACCGAGGGAGAATTTACCATGGCCAATCCTCCTAACCTGCACATCTTTGGACACAAAGGGGCAATTTAGCATGGCCAATCCATCTAACCTGCACATCTTTGGACACTAAGGGGCAATTTAGCATGGCCAATCCATCTAACCCGCACATCTTTGGACACAAAGGGGCAATTTAGCATGGCCAATCCACCTAACCTGCGCATCTTTGGACACAAAGGGGCAATTTAACATGGCCAATCCACCGAACCTCTCCATCTTTGGACACTAAGGGACAATTTAGCATGGCCAACCCACCTAACCTACACATCTTTGGACACTAAGGGACAATTTAGCATGGCCAATCCATCTGACCTGCACATCTTTGGACACAAAGGGGCAATTTAACATGGCCAATCCACCTAACCTCTCCATCTTTGGACACTAAGGGACAATTTAGCATGGCCAATCCACCTAACCAGGATGTCTTTCAGACTGTGGGAGGAAACCGGAGAACCTGCAAGAAACCCATGTAGACACGGGGGAGAACGTGCAGACTCCGCACAGACAGTGACCCAAGCCGGGAATCGAGCCCGGGTCCCTGGCGCTGTGAGGCAGCAGTGCTAACCCACTGTGCCAACATGTTGCCAGTGCTTAACATCTGCAACCAAAAAAAGGAAAGTCTTGTGTTGCCAACATCTGAGAGGGAAAACAAGCAAGCTGAAGCAGGACTTGTGGTCAGAAATGGCATTGTCGATAGGGAGATGCTTTGTGGTTCCCATCAGACAAGATGGGAGATCAAATGGGGAGGTGAGGGATGGCTTGCTGGGGCAGTTGGGTTGAAGGGCATGGACAATTCTCAGCCTCTGTCCTGGTTGTTAATCTGTGACATGGGATTTCTGAGGCTTTGTATACTTTAAAGTAAAGTTAAAGTTTATTTATTAGTAACAAGTAGGCTTACATTAACACTGCAATGAAGTTACTGTGAAAATCCCCCAGTCGCCACACTCTGGTGCCTGTCCGGGTTACACTGAGGGAGAATTTAGCATCTAACCAGCACGTCTTTCAGACTGTGGGAGGAAACTGGAGCATCCGGAGGAAACCCACGCAAACACAGGGAGAATGTGCAAACTCCATACAGACAGTGACCCAAGCTGGGAATCGAACCCGGGTCCCTGGCGTTGTGAGGTAGCAGTGCCAATCACTGTGCCACCGTGCCGCCCCACGCAGCATGGGGGGGGGGGGGGGTGAGGGGGAAAGGTGTCAATAAATGAAATTGTGGCAAAACAAACCAAAGGGTTTGACCAGGTAACTTACACGCGACAATTGGATGGCATGCTGTGTCATTTGGCATCTCGCGATCTGGACATAGCCACTCCCAATAAGCCTTTGAACAAGGTTATCCTCTCCCGACATTGTGCAACTCTCTTGAGAAGCTATTATTCAAGTGAATCTTTGTGCTTTTCAGTGGGGAAGATGTCAATGGTGGTGTGTGTGGGGGTGGGGGGAGTGTGGAGGGCAGGGGTTAGGGTAGCTCTTTCATTTTACCCACCTTGAGACATCTTCTATATTGAAGGCATGTTGCTATTGTGATTGTGCTAACCTCGTCCTAAATAAAGAGAGTGAGAGAGGACTTCCTCAAATGTGGAACAGTTCCTGCTTCTCTATTCAGCAATCCTTATTTTGCACATAAAATTCATCTTGCAAATACTGTCTGGAAGAAAATAATAACAAGGATTCTGATGCAGTTGCAAATAACTCTCAGTGATAGGAACATAGAAACCTAGAAGCAGGAGGAGGCGATTCGGCCCTTCGAGCCTGCTCCACCATTCATCACGATCATGGCTGATCATCAAATTCAATATCCTGATACTCCCCCCTTCCCCCCCGCTCATATCCCTCGATCCCTTTAGCCCCAAGAGCGAAATCTAATTTCTTCTTGAAATCACACAATGTTTTGGCCTCAACTACTTTCTGTGGGAGTGAATTCCACACATTCACCACCCTCTGGGTGAAGAAATTTCTCCTCACCTCAGTTCTAAAAGGTTTACCCCTTATCCTCAAACTATCATAGAATCCCTTCAGTGCAGAAGGAGGCCATTCGTCCCATTGAGTCTGCACCGACCACAATCCCACCCAGGCCCTATCCCCATAACACCATTCATTTACTCTAGTTAGTCCTCCCTGACATTAAGGGGCAATTTAGATGGCCAATCCACCTGACCTACATACCTTTGGACATTAAGGGGCAATTTAGCATGGCCAATCCACCTAACTTGGATATCTCACTGTCTGTGTGGAGTTTGCACATTCTCCTCGTGTCTGCGTGGGTTTCCTCCGGGTGCTCCGGTTTCCTCCCACAGTCCAAAGATGTGCGGGTTAGGTTGATTGGCCAGGTTAAAAATTGCCCCTTAGAGTCCTGAGATGCGTAGGTTAGAGGGTAAAATATGTGGGGGTAGGGCCTGGGTGGGATTGTGGTCGGTGCAGACTCGATGGGCCGAATGGCCTCCTTCTGCACTGTAGGGATTCTATGATTCTATGATCTTTGGACACTAAGGGGCAATTTAGCATGGCCAATCCCCCTAACCTGCACATCTTTGGACACTAAGGGGCAATTTAGCATGGCCAGTCCACTTTACCCACACATCTTTGGACTGTGGGAGGAAACCGGAGCACCCGGAGGAAACCCCACGCAGACACGGGGAGAGTGTGCAGACTCTCAGGTGGTGACCTGAGCCGGGAATCGAACCCGGGTCCCTGGCGCTGTGAGGCAGCAGTGCTAACCACTGTGCCACCGTGCCGCCCTATGACCCCTAGTTCTGGACTCCCCCCACCATCGGGAACATTCTTTCTGAATCCACCCCGTCTAACCCTGTTAGAATTTTATAAGTTTCAATGAGGTCTCACTGAGAGTGTGAAATTATACATTGGATTGTTTAGTTACAAATAAAATACATTCAAGAATAACTATCAATCATTGGTTACATTGGAAAGGTTGTATCTAGTGTTTCTCCGAGTGCTGCGTTGTAATAATCCTGACTGTCTCCTGTAAGCTGTGTAAAGATGATGTCTAGAAACTTTACTCTAATTTTCTCCCCTTGGGGGTGAGGGGTTTGGAAATGGGAAGAGTCAGCCAGTCGGATGATTTGAAAAAGGGACTAAGTCTTGCTGGGCTTCTTTCCTGGTTTCTCCTCATCCCGAGGTTTCTCCTTCTTTTTTGAGGCCGCTGTGGCTTTCCCTCCCGTGCTTTTCCTGAAGTCGGCAGCGGAGAAGGACCTTGTCTCAGACAGGATGGAGGAGGAGTAGGAGTAGGTGGAGTTCAGGAACGCAGAGGTGCCGCCATCGATAGTGTTCAGCCGCGTCTCCTCCCCCTCCAACAGTTTCCTGCAACAGAAAATATCAGGTTTACAATCCATCTGGTACAAATCCACTCAGATCTCTCTCTGCATGTTCTGACTCTACTTCAGGGCAAAATCTACTCTAACAAACATGAACACCCAAAATAGAAGGCCATTCAGCCCCTCGAGTCTGCTCCTGTTATATATTTCAGTGGTTGCAGATTGCTTTAAGAGCAGAATACACGATGTAATCGCAATATCATTAGGGTGTTGCACTGTGTGAGTTTCAGTTTGTACTCTGTACAGGCCAGAACTCCAAGAATAAATCTGTTGTCCTTTGAATCGACATGCGCAAACCACATCCTTTTATTTTGTTTAATCACTGGTGGCACAGTGGCACAGTGGGTTAGCACTGCTGCCTCACAGCGCCAGGGACCCGGGTTCGATTCCAGCCTTGGGTGACTGTGTCTGTGTTGAGTTAGCACGTTGTCTGCGTGGGTTTCCTCCGGGTGCTCCGGTTTCCTCCCACAGCCCTGGTTTGGTGGATTGGCCATGCTCAATTGCCCCTTAGTGTCCAAAGATGTGTAGGTTAGGGGAATTGGCCATGCTAAATTGCCCCTTAGTGTCCTAAGATGTGTAGGTTAGATGGATTGGCCATGCTAAATTGCATCTTAGTGTTCAAAGATATGCGGGTTAGGTAGATTGGCCATGCTAAATTGCCCCTTAGTGTCCAAAGATGTAGGTTAGGGGGATTGGCCATGCTAAATTGCCCCTTAGTGTCCCAAGATGTGTAGGTTATGTGGATTGGCCATGCTAAATTGTCCCTTAGTGTCCCAAGATGTGTAGGTTAGGGGGATTGGCCATGCTAAATTGCCCCTTAGTGTCCAAAGTTGTGCAGGTTAGGTGGATTGGCCATGTTAAATTGCCCCTTAGTGTCCAAAGATGTGCAGGTTAGGTAGATTGGCAATGCTAAATTGCCCCTTAGTGTCCAAAGATGTGTAGGTTAGGGGGATTGGCCATGCTAAATTGCCCCTTAGTGTCCCAAGATGTGTAGGTTATGTGGATTGGCCATGCTAAATTGTCCCTTAGTGCCCCAAGATGTGTAGGTTAGGGGGATTGGCCATGCTAAATTGCCCCTTAGTGTCCAAAGATGTGCAGATTAGGTGGATTGGCCATGTTAACTTGCCCCTTAGTGTCCAAAGATGTGCAGGTTAGGTGGATTGGCCGTGCTAAATTGCCCCTTAGTGTCCAAAGTTGTGCCGGTTAGGCGGATTGGCCATGATAAATTGTCCTTTAGTGTCCAAAGATGTGCAGGTTAGGTGGATTGGCCATGCTAAATTGCCCCTTAGTATCCAAAGATGTGTATGTTAGGTGGATTGGCCATGCTAAATTGCCCCTTAGTGTCCAAAGATGTACAGGTTAGGTGAATTGGCCATGCTAAATTGTCCCTTAGTGTCCAAAGATGTGTAGGTTAGGTGGATTGGCCATGCTAAATTGCCCCTTAGTGTCCAAAGTTGTGCGGGTTAGGTGAATTGGCCATGGTAAATTGCCCCTTAGTGTCCAAAAATGTGTAGGTTAGGTGGATTGGCCATGCTAAATTGCCCCCTAGTGTCAAAAGATGTGCAGGTTAGTGGGATTAGCCATGCTAAATTGCCCCCTAGTGTCAAAAGACGTGTAGGTTAGTGGGATTAGCAGGGTAAAGATGTGGGGTTATGGGGTTGGGATTGGGTAAGATGCTCTGTCAGAGAGTTGGTGCAGACTCAATGGGCTGAATGGCCTGTCTGTATTGTCGGGATTCTATGATAAACTTTAAAAAATAATATTAAATAAAAAATTTAAAAATAAAATAGAAGATAGACTTTTTAGAATAAGTAGAAAACACCTGTCAGAGTAAGAAGTTTAAAACAAACTCGATCATCAGTCTATCAATAGCTGTGCTGATACATACTGCATTATTCCAATAAACATTGTTAAAATCAGGCCCTACTCACCAGCTTTAGCTGGTCAAATTTGGTGGGCCGCACTGTGGCACAGTGGTTAGCACTGCTGCCTCACAGTACCAGGGGCCTGGGTTCGATTCCCGGCTTGGGTCACTGTCTGTGTGGAGTCTGCACGTTCTCCCCCGTGTCTGTGTGGGTTTCCTCCAGGTGCTCCGGTTTCCTCCCACACTCCAAAGATGTGCGGGTTAGTTGGATTGGCCGTGCTAAATTGCCCCTTCGTGTCCAAAGATGTGCAGGTTAGATGGATTGGCCATGCTAAATTGCTCCTTAGTGTCCAAAGATGCGTAGGTTAGGTGGATTGGCCATGCTAAATTGTCCCTTAGTGTCCAAAGATGTGTAGGTTAGGTGGATTGGCCATGCTAAATTGTCCCTTAGTGTCCAAAGATGTGTAGGTTAGGTGGATTGGCCATGCTAAATTGCCCCTTAGTGTCCAAAGATGTGTAGGTTAGGGGGATTGGCCATGCTAAATTGCCCCTTAGTGTCCAAAGATCTACAGGTTAGGTGAATTGGCCATGCTAAATTGTCCCTTAGTGTCCAAAGATGTGTAGGTTAGGTGGATTGGCCATGCTAAATTGCCCCTTAGTGTCCAAAGTTGTGCGGGTTAGGTGGATTGGCCATGCTAAATTGCTCCTTAGTGTCCAAAGATGTGCAGGTTAGGTGGATTGGCCATGCTAAATTGTCCCTTAGTGTCCAAAGATGTGCAGGTTAGGTGGATTGGCCATGGTAAATTGTCCCTTAGTGTCCAAAGATGTGTAGGTTAGGTGGATTGGCCATGCTAAATTGCCCCTTAGTGTCCAAAGTTGTGCGGGTTAGGTGGATTGGCCATGGTAAATTGTCCCTTAGTGTTCAAAGATGTGCAGGTTCGTTGGATTGGCCGTGCTAAATTGCCTCTTTCCTTGTCAAATTACTCCTTCCAAAGTGTATCACCTCTCACTTTTCAGGGTTAAATTCCATCTGCCACTTATCCGCCCATTTAACCATTCTGTCTATATCTCCCTGTAACCAAGACACTCAACCTCACTGTTAGCCACCTGGCCAATCTTTGTGTCATCGGCAAACCGACTGATCCTACCCCCACATAGTCATCTATGTCATTTATATAAATGACGAACAATAGGAGGCCCAGCACGGATCCCTGTGGTACGTCACTGGCCTCCAGTCACTAAAGCAGCCTTCTGTCATTTAGGGTCAAGTTATGTGATTTCAAGAAGAAATTAGATTTCGCTCTTGGGGCTAAAGGGATCGACGGATATGGGGGGAAGGGGAAAGGATCAGGATATTGAATTTGATGATCAGCCATGATCATAGTGAATGGTGGAGCAGGCTCAAAGGGCCGAATGGCCTCCTCCTGCTTCTAGTTTCTATGCTTCACCCGGAGGGAACCCACGCAGACACGGGGAGAACACGCAGTCTCCGCACAAACAGTGACCCAAGCCGGGAATCGAACCCAGGTCCCTGTGAGGCAGCAGTGCTAACCACTGTGCCACCATGTTGCCCATTAACACTGCAATGAAGTTACTGTGAAAATCCCCGAGTCGCCACACTCCTGTTCGGGTTACACTGAGGGAGAATTTAGCACCCTAACCAGCACGTCTTTCAGACTGTGGGAGGAAACCGGAGCACCCGGAGGAAACCCACGCAGACACGGGGGAGAATGTACAGACTCCGCACAGACAGTGACCCAAGCCGGGAATCGAACCCGGGACCCCGGCGCTGTGAGGCAGCAGTGCTAACCCCACTGTGCCACCCGGTGCCATCCGAAATCAAATCGAATCAAATGAGTAGAGGTGAACCTGTATGCAGCGATTTCTATATCCAGCGCCATCTTGACATTGAGCAGGTCCTGATACTCTCTCAGGTGTCGAGACATTTCATTCTTGGTGGACCCCAGGGCACTCTCGAGCTGGTTAATGGTTTCCTGTGGAGGTCAAAGGTGGCAAAGTTAGGCCGGTGGCTTTGAACTTGCATGCTGGATAATGTGCACCCGTCATAACGGACTGGAAAACAATCGCGCGGAATATCGCCTGCGTGCTAAGCGCAAAGCTTGGCCGCAGGGGCCAGGTGAGGCACATCGATTCAAAATGGGAGGAGGCCTCGAGTGCACCTCAGGTTTAGTGAAGGAATGGGTAAGAAGGGGCCTGAATTTATTACCTCCCATCGCGCTGACTCACCTCAACGGTACATCGAATAAGGTTGTTAAATTTAATTTATTAATCACAAGTTAGGTTTACATTAACACTGCAATGAAGTTACTGTGAAAATCCCCTAGTCGCCACACTCCTGTTCGGTGACACTGAGGAAGAATTTAGCACCTAACCAGCACGTCTTTAGGTCTGTGGGAGGAAACCGGAGCACCCGGAGGAAACCCACGCAGTCATGGGGAGAATGTGCACACTCCACACAGTGACCCAAGCCGGGAAGCGAACCCTGGTCCCTGGCGCTGCGAGGCAGCAGTGCCAACCTCTGTGCTGCCGTGTCTCATTAGTCTAGCTTTCAGGGATGAATCTGAGGCAACAGGCGAATATTGGGCTTCTCCTAGCAGGACAGAGTGCCGAGTATGGAAGTACATCCGTGTTCCGGAGTCCCTGCCACGTTTCCCCACTTGAGACATCTGTGCCAGCTGTGGAAAGGACTGCCACTCCTGGATTTGGTGGCACAGTGGTTATTACTGCTGCCTCACAGCGCCGGGGACCTGGGTTCAATTCCCGGCTTGGGTCACTGTCTGTGCGGAGTCTGCATGTTCTCCCTGTGTCTGCGTGGGTTTCCTCCGGGTGCTCCGGTTTCCTCCCACACTCTAAAGATGTGTACGTTAGCTGGTTCAGAAATGCTAAATTGCCCCTTAGTGTCCAAAGATGTGCAGGTTAGGTGGATTGGCCATGCTAAATTGTCCCTTAGTGTCCAAAGATGTATAGGTTAGGTGGATTGGCCATGCTAAATTGTCCCTTAGTATCCAAAGATGTGCAGGTTATGTGGATTTGCCATGCTAAATTGCCCCTTAGTGTCCAAAGATGTGCAGGTTAGGTGGATTGGCCATGCCAAATTGTCCCTTAGTGTCCAAAGATGTATAGGTTAGGTGGATTGGCCATGCTAAATTGTCCCTTAGTATCCAAAGATGTGCAGGTTATGTGGATTTGCCATGCTAAATTGCCCCTTAGTGTCCAAAGATGTGCAGGTTAGGTGGATTGGCCATGCCAAATTGTCCCTTAGTGTCCAAAGATGTATAGGTTAGGTGGATTGGCCATGCTAAATTGTCCCTTAGTATCCAAAGATGTGCAGGTTATGTGGATTTGCCATGCTAAATCGCCCCTTATTGTCCAAAGATGTATAGGTTAGGTGTATTGGCCATGCTAAAATGCCCCTTAGTGTCCAAAGGTGTGCAGTTTAGGTGGATTGGCCATGCTAAATTGTCCCTTAGTATCCAAAGATGTGCAGGTTAGGTGGACTGGCCATGCTAAATTGCCTCTTATTGTTCAAAGATGTGTAGGTTAGGTGTATTGGCCATACTAAATTGCCCTTAGTGTCCAAAGGTGTGTAGGTTAGGTGGATTGGCCATGCTACGTTGCTCCTTAGTGTCCAAAGATGCGCAGGTTTGGTAGATTGGCCATGCTAAATTGCCCCTTCGTGTCCAAAGATGTGTAGGTTAGGTGGATTGGCCATGCTAAATTGCCCCTTCATGTCCAAAGATGTGTAGGTTAGGTGGATTGGCCATACTAAATTGCCCTTAGTGTCCAAAGGTGTGTGGGTTAGGTGTATTGGCCATACTAAATTGCCCTTAGTGTCCAAAGATGTGCAGGTTAGGGGGATTGGCCATGCTAAATTGCCCCTTAGTGTCCAAAGATGTGTAGGTTAGGTGGATTGGCCGTGCTAAATTGCCCCTTAGTGTCCAAAGATGTGTAGGTTAGGTGGATTGGCCATGCTAAATTGCCCCTTAGTGTCCAACGATGTGTAGGTTAGGTGGATTGGCCATGCTAACTTGCCCCTTAGTGTCCAAAGATGTGTAGGTTAGGGGGATTGGCCGTGCTAAATTGCCCCTTAGTGTCCAAAGATGTGTAGGTTAGGTGTATTGGCCGTGCTAAATTGCCCCTTAGTGTCCAAAGATGTGTAGGTTAGGTGGATTGGCCATGCTAAATTGCCCCTTAGTGTCCAAAGATGTGTAGGTTAGGGGGATTGGCCATGCTAAATTGCCCCTTAGTGTCCAAAGATGTGCAGGTTAGGGGGATTGGCCATGCTAAATTGCCCCTTAGTGTCCAAAGATGTGCAGGTTAGGTGGATTGGCCATGCTAAATTGCCCCTTAGTGTCCAAAGATGTGTAGGTTAGGGGGATTGGCCATGCTAAATTGCCCCTTAGTGTCCAAAGATGTGCGGGTGAGGTGGATTGGCCATGGTAAATTGCCCCTTAGTGTCCAAAGATGTGCAGGTTAGGGGGATTGGCCATGCTAAATTGCCCCTTAGTGTCCAAAGATGTGCAGGTTAGGGGGATTGGCCATGCTAAATTGCCCCTTAGTGTCCAAAGATGTGTAGGTTAGGTGGATTGGCCGTGCTAAATTGCCCCTTAGTGTCCAAAGATGTGTAGGTTAGGTGGATTGGCCATGCTAAATTGCCCCTTAGTGTCCAACGATGTGTAGGTTAGGTGGATTGGCCATGCTAACTTGCCCCTTAGTGTCCAAAGATGTGGAGGTTAGGGGGATTGGCCGTGCTAAATTGCCCCTTAGTGTCCAAAGATGTGTAGGTTAGGTGTATTGGCCGTGCTAAATTGCCCCTTAGTGTCCAAAGATGTGTAGGTTAGGTGGATTGGCCATGCTAAATTGCCCCTTAGTGTCCAAAGATGTGTAGGTTAGGGGGATTGGCCATGCTAAATTGCCCTTTCGTGTCCAAAGATGTGTAGGTTAGCTGGATTGGCCATGGTAAATGCATGGGGTTATAGGGGTAGTTGCTGGGTGAGATGCTCTGCCAGCGATCTCACTGGTCCTGTGCACCAGTTCAGTCGAGTAGACTCATTCCCCACACGTGTTGGCTGGTTTCCCTATTTTCCTCCCACCCAGTGATTACCTGCAGGTTGCCGGTCTCCGTGCTGTGCCTGTCTTCCATCTCCTGCAGCTGCCTCTCCAGGGATTCGTTGGTGCTTTTGGCAGCCTCGATCTCGATGTTCTGCATCTGTAATTGGCGGCGATACTCGGACATCTCCTCCCTGGCCGCCCGGGCCTCCTCGCTTCCCCGTGCCGCACTCTCGGATAAATCGGCAAATTTGGATTTGTACCACTCTTCCGCCGTCTGCTGGTTCTTGGACGCGATGGCTTCGTACTGGGACCGGACCTCCTTCAGAGCGGTGGACAGATCCGGCTTGCTGAAATCCATCTCCACGGTTACCTTGCCAAAGAAAATTCCAACAAAAATCTATTAGAAACATGAAAGATAGCAGGAGGAGGCCATTCGGCCCTTCGAGCCTGCTCCGCCATTCATCACCATCATGGCTGATCGTCCAACTCAATAGCCTAATCCTACTTTCTCCCCATAACCTTTGATCCCATTTGCCCCCAAGTGCTATGTCCAGCCGCCTCTTCGAATCCTACAGTGCAGAAGGAGGCCATTCGGCCCATCGAGTTTGCACCGACCACAATCCCACCCAGTCCCTTTCCGCATAACCTCATACATTTACCCTCTGACACTAAGGGGCAATTTAGCATGGCCAATTCACTGAACCCGCACATCTTTGGACTGAGGGAGGAAACCCACGCAGACACGGGGAGAATGTGCAGACTCCGCACAGTGACGCAAGCCAGGAATCGAACCCTGATCCCTGGCACTCTGAGGTGGCAGTGTGCTAACCACTGAGCCACGATGCGACCCCTTGAATGCACGCAATGTTTTGGAATCAACTACTTCCTTAGCAGGGATAGGGGATTGGTTAACTAACAGAAAGCAAAGAGTGGGGGTAAATGGGTATTTTTCGGGTTGGCGATCAGTGACTAGTGGTGTACCTCAGGGATCAGTGTTGGGACCGCAATTGTTTATGATTTACATAGATGATTTGGAGTTGGGGACCAAGTGTAGTGTGTCAAAATTCACAGATGACACTAAGATGAGCGGCAGAGCAAAGTGTACAGAGGACACTGAAATTCTGGCACGGTGGCACAGTGGGTTAGCACTGCTGCCTCACAGCACCAGGGACCCGGGTTCGATTCCCGGCCTTGGTTCACTGACTGTATTGAGTCTACATGATTTGATTTATTATTGTCACATGTATTAGTATACAGTGAAAAGTATTGTTTCTTGTGCACTATACAGACAAAGCATACCATTCATAGAGAAGGAAACGCGAGAGTGCAGAATGTAGTGTTACAATCATAGCTAGGGTGTAGAGAAAGATCTCCCCATGTCTGCGTGGGTTTCCTCCGGGTGCTCCGGTTTCCTCCCACAGTCCGAAAGACGTGCTGGTTAGGTGCTAAATTCTCCCTCAGTGTGACCCGAACAGGAGTGTGGCGACTAGGGGGATTTTCACAGTAACTTCATTGCAGTGTTAATGTAAGCCTACTTGTGATACTAATAAATAGTCAATGAGTCAGATAGTCTAAGTGAGTGGGCGAGGGTCTGGCAGATGGAGTACAATGTTGGTAAATGTGAGGTCATCCATTTTGGTCGGAATAACAGCAAAATGGACCAATATTTAAATGGTAAAAAATTGCAGCGTGCTGCTGTGCAGAGGGACCTGGGTGTCCTTGTGCAGGAATCTCAAGGGGTTGGTTTGCAGGTGCAGCAGGTAATTAAGAAGGCAAATGGAATTTTGTCCTTCATTGCTAGAGGGATGGAGTTTAAAAACAGCGAGGTTATGTGGCAGCTGTATAAGGTGCTGGTGAGGCCACACCTGGAGTACTGTGTACAGTTTTGGTCTCCTGACTTGAGAAAGGATATACTGGCACTGGAGGGGGTGCAGAGGAGATTCACTGGGTTGATTCCGGAGTTGAGAGGGTTGGCTTATGAGGAGAGACTGAGTAGACTGGGGCTATACTCATTGGAATTCAGAAGAATGAGCATCTTGATGAATAATTATCAGATAATTTTTACTGTTTGTTGTCCTTGTGAATTATATCACATTGCGGCAATCAATACTTAATAGGATTAAAATCAGTGACAGGTATGCTCGTTAACTCCAAAGATTCTGTACCCCTTATCAAGCACAATTTTATGTGGCAAAGTCATTCTGGATCGGTAAAAAATACTGGAGGAGAAATATGAAAAATTGCACATTTGTCATAAAGGAAGAGACAGCAAGTGAAGGGAGGTATTCAGCTCGCTGCCGCTGCTTCAGCATCCAGCTACCCCGCTGTGATTCATTTCAAAATGACAGAGTCTTTATAAATCAGAAACAGAGAACCGCAGAGTTACCGCATTCCCCTCGCACTGTGCAGAGAGCTCAGGGAAACGGGGCAGAGATACACATCTGTCTCCCGGCAGAATTAACTCAATATGAACTCACATTTTGGGGACCATGTTAATATTTGATTGGTTGAAAGCCACACACACTCTCACACACATTCACACACACTCACTCACTCACACTCACACACTCACATTCATACTCACACACACACACACACACACACACATTCACACTCACACACACACATAAAACACTCACTCACACACTCACACACACACTCACACTCACTCACACTCATTCTCTCACACACACACTCACACACACACTCACTCTTACACACACACACACACACTCTCTCACACACACACACACACACACTCACACACACACACTCACACACACTCTCTCACACACACTCACACACTCACATTCATACTCACACACACACACACACACACACATTCACACTCACACACACACTCTCACACACATTCACACACACTCACTCACTCACACTCACACACTCACATTCATACTCACACACACACACACACACACACACATTCACACACACTCACTCACTCACACTCACACACTCACATTCATACTCACACACACACACACACACACATTCACACTCACACACACACATAAAACACTCACTCACACACTCACACACACACTCACACACTCACACTCACTCACACTCACTCTCTCACACACACACTCACACACACACTCACTCTTACACACACACACACACTCTCTCTCACACACACACACACACACACTCACACACACACACACACACTCACACACACTCTCTCACACACTCTCTCACACACTCTCTCACACACACACTCACACACTCACACACACTCTCTCACACACACACACACACACACACACTCACTCACACACATTCACACACACACACACGCTCACACTCACTCTCACATACACTCACTCACACTCACTCACACACACACACTCACACACACTCAGACACACACTCTCTCACACACTCACACTCACTCACACACACTCTCACACACACACACATACACACACACATACACACTCACACACACACATGCAAGCACGTATTTAATATAATTTATAATGTGTACATATATATATGCACATTTAATATATATTTTATAAATTATATATATATTTCTGTACCCCTCTGTGATATAAAAATGCACATTATATTATTTTTATTATTAATTCATGGGACATGGGCATCACTGGCTGGGCCAGCATTTATTGCCCATCCCTAGTTGCCCCGAGGGTAGTTGAGAGTCAGCCACATTGCTGTGGCTCTGGAGTCACATGTAGGCCAGACCGGGTAAGGACGGCAGATTTCCTTCCCTAAAGTGAACCAGATGGGTTTTTCCGACAATGGTTTCATGGTCATCAGTAGATTCTTAATTCCAGATATTTTTTATTGAATTCAAATTCCACCATCTGCCGTGGCGAGATTCGAACCTGGGGCATTACCCTGGGTCGCTGGCTGAGTGACAATATATACAGACATTTCATTGCATGCAGTATATAAGTACTGATACATGCACGATATACACACACATTCCATATGCACACATTATATATGGACACAGATATAAATGTGCACTATACGCATGCACTATATGCACACATTTCGGATATATGGACATTAGGTATACACATGTAGATGTGAGACCTCTGTACACTGATCTACATAGTAAAGTAAAGTAACTTTTATTTATTAGTCACAATTTAAGGCTTACATTAACGCTGCAATGAAGTTACTGTGAAAATCCCCCAGTCGTCACACTCCGGCGCCTGTTCGGGTTACACTGAGGGAGAATTTAGCACCTAACCAGCACGTCTTTCGGACTGTGGGAGGAAACCGGAGCACCCGGAGGAAACCCACGCAGACACGGGGAGAACGTGCAGACTCCGCACAGACAGTGACCCAAGCTGGGAATCGAACCCAGGTCCCTGGCCCTGTGAGGCAGCCGTGCTAACCACTGTGCCACCGTGCCACCCTTACTCATTGTATATATTGCCCATGTATACATTGACACAGCCTTACCTGGGATGCCTGCAGTGCAGCCTGCAGTTCAGCCAGCTCCTCCTGGTGAATCTTCCTCAGGAAGGTGATCTGGTCCAGCAGGGAATCGACCGTCCTCTCCTGCTGCAGCTTGGCCATCCTGGCCTGCTGAACCTCCTCCCGATATCTCAGCAGGGTGCCCTGGGCCTCCTGGCGCTTGTTCGCCTCCTGCTGGTGGCCGTGGCGGAGCTGCTGCAGACAGATGACCAGCTGCTGGCAGTCCAGCTGCAGACGCCGCTTGTCGTGGGTCAGCCCCTCCAGGCGGGAGCGTAGGTCGCGGATCTCCTGGCCGTACAGCTGGCTCAGGCGACAGGGCTCCGTCTGCTGCTGCTGCCTCAGCAAGACCACCTCCGCCTCCAGCGCCCGCTTCTGCTGCTCCAGCAACCTCACCTTGTCCATGTAGCCCACCAGCCGGTCGTTCAGCCCCTGGAGCTGCTCCTTCTCGTTGGTCCTGATGATCTTGAACTCGTTGTTGATGGCGCTGCACTGGGACAGGTCGTAGCTGTCCCAACAGGGGGAGGGGCTGCCCCTCTTGAGGGAGGATAGAGGGTTTCCTCTGGGAGCAGAGAGCCTACCCCCAGAGCTCAGGCGAGCTCCCAAGCCCAGTGGGGTGTCCCCCAAGACCTTTCGGTAAGAACCGTGATAGCATTCGGTTGCATAACTCATCGCTGCTGCTGCTAATTGTGGCAACTGCTACAGGTATTGTGGTCGTTATTCCAATTGCTACAGTTATTGTGACTGTTATTCCAATTGCTACAGGTATTGAGACTTTTATTCTAATTGCTACAGTTACTGCAACTGTTATTCCAATTGCTACAGGTATTGCGACTGTTATTCCAATTGCTACAGGTATTGAGACTGTTATTCCAATTGCTACAGTTATTATGACTGTTATTCCAATTGCTACAGTTGTTCCAATTGCTTGTTATTGCAATTGTTTGCTGTTCCGATTGCCACACTTACTGGTCCTGCTGCAATTGCCACAGATATCGCTGCAGTTATTGCTGTTGCTGTCCTTGGCTTCTCCTGCTGCTCTGGTTCTGCTGCTCTGCAAAGCCTGCCCCCTATCCCTCCCCCTTCTTATATCCCACACGCCTGGGATACACGGCCAATCTGCAGCCTCGAACACACCCCCCCCTCCTTCCCTCTCCTCCGAATTCCCTCTCCAAAAACCTCTCTGTAAGCTTCCCAGCCGACTGAAGAACAGCTTCTTCCCTGCTGCCGTCAAGGCTTTTGAATGGACCTACCTCGCATTAAGCTGATCTTTCTCTGCACCCTGGCTGTGACTGTGACACCGCATTCTGCACCCTCTCCTTTCCTTCTCCATGAACGGTATGCTTTGTCTCATAATTCCCTGCCTGAATTTTCCAAGTAATGCCCAGTGCAGGATGGTCCCGAGGAATGGCTGGGATAACGTGTGTGAAAGTGTACAAATGGCCAGATGTTGAAGAGTTAAACGCAGCAGCCTCAGTTGGAGCAGGAGCTGCGACAGATTCAAGCCATGACGTGTCCTGTTGTTTCACCATGTTAAGTTGGGGCATCACCGAGTGTTGACGGCATTGAATTGAAATTAATATCAGACAAACTCAGCTTGCAATCTGCTTTCCGGCTGTAAACACTTTGGCGATACAGCGAGTGTGAGAGTCACAAGACAGAGACAGATTAGAAGCTGTTTTACAGTTTTATTTATTAGTGTCACAAGTAAGGCTCACATTAACACTGCAGTGAAGTGACTGTGAAAATCCCCTAGTCGCCACATTCCTGTTTGGGTTACACTGAGGGAGAATTTAGCACCTAACCTGCACATCTTTGGACACTAAGGGACAATTTAGCATGGCCAATCCACCTAACCTACACATCTTTGGACACTAAGGGACAATTTAGCCTGGCCAATCCACCTAACCTGCACATCTTTGGACACTAAGGGACAATTTAGCATGGCCAATCCACCTAACCTGCACATCTTTGGACACTAAGGGGCAATTGAGCATGGCCAATCCCCCTAACCTGCACATCTTTGGACACTAAGGGGACAATTTAGCATGGCCAATCCACCTAACCTACACATCTTTGGACACTAAGGGGCAATTGAGCATGGCCAATCTACCTAACCTGCACATCTTTGGACACTAAGGGGCAATTTAGCATGGCCAATCCACCTAACCTGCACATCTTTGGACACTAAGGGACAACTTAGCATGGCCAATCTACCTAACCTGCACATCTTTGGACACTAAGGGGCAATTTAGCATGGCCAATGCACCTAACCCGCACATCTTTGGACACTAAGGGACAATTTAGCATGGCCAATGCACCTAACCTGCACATCTTTGGACACTAAGGGACAATTTAGCATGGCCAATGCACCTAACCTGCACATCTTTGGACACTAAGGGGCAATTTAGCATGGCCAATCCACCTAACCCGCACATCTTTGGACACTAAGGGACAATTTAGCATGGCCAATCCACCTAACCTGCACATCTTTTGGACACTAAGGGGCAATTTAGCATGGCCAATCCCCCTAACCTACACATCTTTTGGACTGTGGGAGGAAATTGGAGCACCCGGAGGAAACCCACGCAGACACGAGGAGAATGTGCAAACTCCACACAGTGACCCAAGCTGGGAATCGAACCCGAGTCCCTGGCTCTGTGAGGCAGCAGTGCTAACCCACTGTGCCACCGTGAACACACACATGTGCCGACCTCCTCTGGCATTGCTCTGGCAGCTGGCACCCAGATTGTGATGTTTGGCTTACTCAGGTGGGGCTAGCTTGATTTTCCCCCCTCCAAGACAACTGGTTCACAAGATCCCCAGTTGAGGTCAGTTATCGAATGATGTTTTCTCTTTATAAGCCCAGAACTCTTGCCTCTGGGGGAAAAGATTAAGTTGAGTGAAATATGCAGCAAGTAGTTGGATCTTGAGAAAGGATATACTGGCACTGGAGGGGGTACAGAGGAGATTCACTAGGTTGATTCCGGAGTTGAGAGTGTTGGCTTATGAGGAGAGACTGAGTAGACTGGGGCTATACTCATTGGAATTCAGAAGAATGAGGGGAGATTTATAGAAACGTATAAGATTATGAAGGGAATAGATAAGATAGAAGCAGGGAAGTTGTTTCCACTGGCAGGGGAAACTAGAAGTAGGGGGCATGGCCTCAAAATAAGGGGAAGCAGATTTAGGATTGAGTTGAGGAGGAACTTCTTCACACAAAGGGTTGTGAATCTGTGGAATTCCCTGCCCAGTGAAGCAGTTGAGGCTACCTCATTGAATGTTTTTAAGGCAAAGAAAGATTTTTGAACAGTGAAGGAATTAAGGGGTGAGCGGGCGGGTAAGTGGAGCTGAGTCCACGAAAAGATCAGCCATGATCTTATTGAATGGAGGAGCAGGCTCGAGGGGCCAGATGGCCTACTCCTGCTCCTAGTTCTTATGGTCTCCCTCTCTCACAGAAAATGCCGGGGGGTTGGGGGGGGGGGTTGGGGGGGGGGGGGGGGGGGGGAAACGACTCAGCAGGTCTGGCAGCATCTGTGGAGGGTGAGAACAGAGTTAACGTTTCGAGTTGGCAAGACTCTTCTTCAGAACTAAAGAGAGGGAGGAATGTATTGGATTATATACTGTTTTAAGTTTATTTATTAGTGTCACAAGTTAGGCTTACATTAACACTGCAATGAAGTTACTGTGAAAATCCCCTAGTCGCCACACTCCAGCGCCTGTTCGGGTTACACTGAGGGAGAATTTAGCACCTAACCAGCACGTCTTTCAGACTGTGGGAGGAAACCGGAGCACCTGGAGGAAACCCACGCAGACACGGGGAGAACGTGCAGACTCCACACAGACAGTGACCCGAGCCGGGAATTGAACCTGGATCCCTGGCGCTGTGAGGCAGCAGTGCTAATCACTGTGCCACCGTGCCGCCCAGTGGGAAGAGAGCAGAAAGTCAGTGGGTGCTGGGAGAGATGGCAGCAAAGAAATGTGGCAAAAACTGAGGAACAAGTGACAGATGGCCCAGTGGGGGAGGGGAAGGGATTGGGGCTAAAAACATTTGGGATATTTTTAAAAGATGGTGGAGGAGAAAGATCAGAGTGTAAAGGCGTTGAACTCAATGTTGAATCCTTTCTTGCAGGTTCTGTACGTACAGGGGTGAATATCACTGAGCGCTGTAGAGTTCCCCAGTGAAGATGCTTCACTGCAGTTCCCACACTTACACATGGGCAGCACTAACAAGCTGACAAGAGGGTGAGAACTCTTAGAGCCACAAGCCATAAACCACTGGTGTGGATGTTTGAACAGTGTGACCAAGCTGTACCTCATCAGCAAGTAATCGTTATAATCGGAGGGCGGCACGGTGTCAAACTGTGGCCTCGCAGCACTAGGAACCCTTAGTGTCCAAAGATGTGTAGGTTAGGTGGATTGGCCATGCTAAATTGCCCCTTAGTGTCCAAAGATGTGTAGGTTAAGTGGATTGGCCATGCTAAATTGCCCCTTAGTGTCCAAAGATGTGTAGGTTAGGTGGATTGGCCATGCTAAATTGTCCCTTAGTGTCCAAAGATGTGTAGGTTAGGTGGATTGGCCATGCTAAATTGCCCCTTAGTGTCCAAAGATGTGTAGGTTAAGTGGATTGGCCATGCTAAATTGCCCCTTAGTGTCCAAAGATGTGTAGGTTAGGTGGATTGGCCATGCTAAATTGCCCCTTAGTGTCCAAAGATGTGTAGGTTAGGTGGATTGGCCATGCTAAATTGTCCCTTAGTGTCCAAAGATGTGTAGGTTAGGTGGATTGGCCATGCTAAATTGTCCCTTAGTGTCCAAAGATGTGCAGGTTAGGTGGATTGGCCATGCTAAATTGCCCCTTAGTGTCCAAAGATAGAACATAGAACAGTACAGCACAGAACAGGCCCTTCGGCCCACGATGTTGTGCCGAGCTTTATCTGAAACCAAGATCAAGCTATCCCACTCCCTATCATCCTGGTGTGCTCCATGTGCCTATCCAATAACCGCTTAAATGTTCTGAAAGTGTCTGACTCCACTATCACTGCAGGCAGTCCATTCCACACCCCAACCACTCTCTGCGTAAAGAACCTACCTCTGATATCCTTCCTGTATCTCCCACCACGAACCCTATAGTTATGCCCCCTTGTAATAGCTCCACCCACCCGAGGAAATAGTCTTTGAACGTTCACTCTATCTATCCCCTTCATCATTTTATAAACCTCTATTAAGTCTTCCCTCAGCCTCCTCCGCTCCAGAGAGAACAGCCCTAGCTCCCTCAACCTTTCCTCATAAGACCGACCCTCCAAACCAGGCAGCATCCTGGTAAATCTCCTCTGCACTCTTTCCAGCGCTTCCACATCCTTCTTATAGTGAGGTGACCAGAATGTGCAGGTTAGGTGGATTGGCCATGCTAAATTGCCCCTCAGTGTCAGGGGGATTAGCAGGGTAAATGCAGGGGTAGTGGGGGGAGGTTACAGGGGCAGACCCTAGGTGGGATTGTTGTCGGTACAGACTCGATGGGCCAAAGGGCCTTTTCTATGCTGTGTGACTCTATGACATGAATACTGTGGCTACCAGAGCAGGTCAGAGGCTGGGAATCCTGCGGAGAGTAACTCACCTCCTGACTCCCCCAAAGCCTGTCCACCATCTACAAGGCACAAGTCAGGAGTGTGATGGAATACTCCCCACTTGCCTGGATGGGTGCGGCTCCCAACAACACTCAAGAAGCTCTACACCATCCAGGACAAAGCAGCCCCGCTTGATTGGCACCCCATCCACAAGCACTCACTCCCTCCACCACCGACGCTCAGTAGCAGCAGTGTGTACCATCTACAAGATGCACTGCAGCAACTCAACAAAGATCCTTAGACAACGGGGGTGAATCTCCCAGCCTGTTGCGCTGCTAGTGCGGAGTCCGTGTAGCGGGCTTCCCGCTGGCCGCCACGGCTTCTGCATGTCACCCGCCGCTGGAACTCCAGCGTCTGATTAAAATATTTAAATTAGAATTTAAATCTAATTTTTTACACAGAGAGTGGTGGGGGCCTGGAATGCGCTGCCAAGTAGGATGGTGGAGGCAGACACGCTGACATCGTTTAAGACTTACCTGGATAGTCACATGAGCAGCCTGGGAATGGAGGGATACAAACGAATGGTCTAGTTGGACTAATGAGCGGCACAGGCTTGGAGGGCCGAAGGGCCTGTTTCCTGTGCTGTACTGTTCTTTGTTCTTTGTTCTAATTCGCGGACCCCAGAACTGAAGTCTCCGGGACCGCTAGCCTTCCCTCCTCTTGCCAGGAGTGTTTCACCCCAGTGAGGATTACAACAGCTCCCCGCTCGGGGGGAATTGGTGTCCAGACCCCACTGGAGTGAAGGAGGTACCCCCAGGAGTTTGGGGGTACGGGGGGTGTCCCCTGATCATTGCCAGCCTGGCACCCCGGCACTGCCATGGGGCAAAGCGACAATGCCCAGGGGGCACCTTGGCACTGCCCACCGGGCACCAGGCAGTGCCAAAGTGGCGTGGCCAGAGGGCGCATTCACAATGGCCCGCTCAGCGCAATGCTGCCAACCTCTCCAGCGGGAATAGGCCCCGTCCACTGATTTGCAGCCTGAATCTCGCTGGGGCACTCTGCAGTGCACAGAACGCGGGAGATTCATTTTGAAAATCCCGCTGAATGAAGCAGCGGGATTCACTCCAGTTTTCCCGTGAATCCGAAACTTATTTTAGGAGAGAATCCCAGCCAATCACACAAACAGAATGTGTTCTTTGACAATTAGCAGCCAACACTGCCATCTGGTGGCCACAACCATTTTAACAGGGACAAGAGAACATGAAAGGCAGAGAGTGGAATTCTGTCTGGAAATAGTTTGAATAAGATTGATGGCAAAACAAGAATAACAAAAAGCAAGCAGAAGTGTGCAAATGGACGATATTTTTTCCTGTTTTTCTTATACGGTTGATCTGATCCCAATACGGACTGCATAAAAGAGATGTCCCGTGTCCAGGAACTCAAACACTCTCTCCGAGACTCTGCCCCCATCCTTTGCAACAGTTGCGAGGAATCCAGGTGCTATAGAAATGCGGGGAGATCTTCTACCGCCTCTCGAGAGGGCAGTGTCTCAGTTTAATACCTCATCCAACAGATGGCAGCTCTGGCAGTGCGGCACTCCCTCAGTACTGACCATCTGACAGTGCGGCACTCCCTCAGTACTGACCCTCTGACAGTGCAGCACTCCCTCAGTACTGACCCTCTGACAGTGCGGCACTCCCTCAGTACTGACCCTCTGACAGTGCGGCACTCCCTCAGTACTGACCCTCTGACAGTGCGGCACTCCCTCAGCACTGACCCTCTGACAGTGCTGCACTCCCTCAGTACTGACCCTCTGACAGTGAGGCACTCCCTCAGTACTGACTCTCTGACAGTGCGGCACTCCCTCAGTACTGACCATCTGACAGTGCGGCACTCCCTCAGTCCTGACCCTCGGACAGTGCAGCACTCCCTCAGTACTGACCCTCTGACAGTGGGGCACTCCCACAGTACTGACCCTCTGACAGTGCGGCACTCCCTCAGCACTGACCCTCTGACTGCGCGGCACTCCCTCAGCACTGACCCTCTGACAGTGTGGCACTCCCTCAGCACTGACCCTCTGACAGTGCGGCACTCCCTCAGCACTGACCCTCTGACAGTGTGGCACTCCCTCAGTACTGACCCTCTGACAGTGTGGCACTCCCTCAGCACTGACCCTCTGACAGTGCGGCACTCCCTCAGTACTGACCCTCTGACAGTTCGGCACTCCCTCAGTACTGACCCTCTGACAGTGCGGCACTCCCTCAGCACTCACCCTCTGACAGTGCTGCACTCCCTCAGTACTGACCCTCTGACAGTGTGGCACTCCCTCAGTACTGACTCTCTGACAGTGCGGCACTCCCTCAGTACTGACCCTCTGACAGTGCGGCACTCCCTCAGTCCTGACCCTCTGACAGTGCGGCACTCCCTCAGTCCTGACCCTCGGACAGTGCAGCACTCCCTCAGTACTGACCCTCTGACAGTGAGGCACTCCCTCAGTACTGACCCTCTGACAGTGCGGCACTCCCTCAGCACTGACCCTCTGACTGTGCGGCACTCCCTCAGCACTGACCCTCTGACAGTGTGGCACTCCCTCAGCACTGACCCTCTGACAGTGCGGCACTCCCTCAGCACTGACCCTCTGACAGTGTGGCACTCCCTCAGTACTGACCCTCTGACAGTGCGGCACTCCCTCAGTACTGACCCTCTGACAGTGCGGCACTCCCTCAGCACTGACCCTCTGACAGTGCGGCACTCCCTCAGCACTGACCCTCTGACAGTGCGGCACTCCCTCAGCACTGACCCTCTGACAGTGTGGCACTCCCTCAGTACTGACCCTCTGACAGTGCGGCACTCCCTCAGTACTGACCCTCTGACAGTGCGGCACTCCCTCAGCACTGACCCTCTGACAGTGCGGCACTCCCTCAGCACTGACCCTCTGAGAGTGCGGCACTCCCTCAGTACTGACCCTCTGACAGTGCAGCACTCCCTCAGTACTGACCCTCTGACAGTGCGGCACTCCCTCAGTACTGACCCTCTGACAGTGCAGCACTCCCTCAGTACTGTCCCTCTGACAGTGCGGCACTCCCTCAGTACTGACCCTCTGACAGTGCGGCACTCCCTCAGTACTGACCCTCTGACGGTGGAGCGCTCCCTCAGTACTGACCCTCTGACAGTGCGGCACTCCCTCAGTACTGACCCTCTGACAGTGCAGCACTCCCTCAGTACTGACCCTCTGACAGTGCGGCACTCCCTCAGTACTGACCCTCTGACAGTGCAGCACTCCCTCAGTACTGACCCTCTGACAGTGCGGCACTCCCTCAGTACTGACCCTCTGACAGTGTGGCACTCCCTCAGTACTGACCCTCTGACAGTGCAGCACTCCCTCAGTACTGACCCTCTGACAGTGCAGCACTCCCTCAGTACTGACTCTCTGACAGTGCGGCACTCCCTCAGCACTGACCCTCTGACAGTGCGGCACTCCCTCAGTACTGACCCTCTGACAGTGCAGCACTCCCTCAGGACTGACCCTCTGACAGTGCGGCACTCCCTCAGTACTGACCCTCTGACAGTGCAGCACTCCCTCAGTACTGACCCTCTGACAGTGCAGCACTCCCTCAGTACTGACTCTCTGACAGTGCGGCACTCCCTCAGCACTGACCCTCTGACAGTGCGGCACTCCCTCAGTACTGACCCTCTGACAGTGCAGCACTCCCTCAGTACTGACCCTCTGACAGTGCGGCACTCCCTCAGTACTGACCCTCTGACAGTGCAGCACTCCCTCAGTACTGACCCTCTGACAGTGCGGCACTCCCTCAGCACTGACCCTCTGACAGTGCAAGAGCTAAATAAGTGTTACTTATCACGGCCGCAGTGAAACATTGCGAATATTTGAGGCTCAGTTTATAAAATTGCATTAACCCCGAACAATTAGTCGGTAGAATAAGTTTATTTACATTTGTAGACAATAATGTTAACAGACATTGAAAAATAAAGTTTTACAGATGTGCAGAACATGGGAACCCTACTGCTTGATGAACGGTTGGTGGGCAGTGCGTCAGACTGACTTTTTCTTTTATTCATCCATGGGACATGGGCGTCGCCGGCTGGTCCAGCATTTATTGCCCTTCCCTAGTTGTCCTTGGAGGGCAGTTGAGAGTCAACCACGTTGCTGTGGCTCTGGAGTCTCATGTCGGCCAGACCGGGTAAGGACGGCAGATTTCCTTCCCTCAAGGACATTAGTGAGGTGGGTTTTTCCGACAATAGCTGGTAGTTGTCGCGGTCGCTGTTACTGAGGCTACTGGCGGGCGGCACGGCGGTTTAGCACTGCTGCTTCACAGCGCCAGGGACCCAGGTTCGATTCCCGGCTTGGGTCACTGTCTGTGCGGAGTCTGCACGTTCTCCCCGTGTCTGCGTGGGTTTCCTCCGGGTGCTCCGGTTTCCTCCCACAGTCCAAAAGATCTGCGGGTGAGGTGGATTGGCCATGCTAAATTGTCCCTTAGTGTCCAAAGATGTGTAGGTTAGATGGATTGGCCATGCTAAATTGTCCCTTAGTGTCCAAAGATGTGTAGGTTAGGTGGATTGGCTGTGCTAAATTGCCCCTTAGTGTCCAAAGATGTGTAGGTTAGGTGGATTGGCCATGCTAAATTGCCCCTTAGTGTCCAAAGATAGAACATAGAACAGTACAGCACAGAACAGGCCCTTCGGCCCACGATGTTGTGCCGAGCTTTATCTGAAACCAAGATCAAGCTATCCCACTCCCTATCATCCTGGTGTGCTCCATGTGCCTATCCAATAACCGCTTAAATGTTCCGAAAGTGTCTGACTCCACTATCACTGCAGGCAGTCCATTCCACACCCCAACCACTCTCTGCGTAAAGAACCTACCTCTGATATCCTTCCTGTATCTCCCACCACGAACCCTATAGTTATGCCCCCTTGTAATAGCTCCACCCACCCGAGGAAATAGTCTTTGAACGTTCACTCTATCTATCCCCTTCATCATTTTATAAACCTCTATTAAGTCTCCCCTCAGCCTCCTCCGCTCCAGAGAGAACAGCCCTAGCTCCCTCAACCTTTCCTCATAAGACCGACCCTCCAAACCAGGCAGCATCCTGGTAAATCTCCTCTGCACTCTTTCCAGCGCTTCCACATCCTTCTTATAGTGAGGTGACCAGAATGTGCAGGTTAGGTGGATTGGCCATGCTAAATTGCCCCTCAGTGTCAGGGGGATTAGCAGGGTAAATGCAGGGGTAGTGGGGGGAGGTTACAGGGGCAGACCCTAGGTGGGATTGTTGTCGGTACAGACTCGTTGGGCCAAAGGGCCTTTTCTGTGCTGTGTGACTCTATGACATGAATACTGTGGCTACCAGAGCAGGTCAGAGGCTGGGAATCCTGCGGAGAGTAACTCACCTCCTGACTCCCCCAAAGCCTGTCCACCATCTACAAGGCACAAGTCAGGAGTGTGATGGAATACTCCCCACTTGCCTGGATGGGTGCGGCTCCAACAACACTCAAGAAGCTCGACACCATCCAGGACAAAGCAGCCCCGCTTGATTGGCACCCCATCCACAAACACTCACTCCCTCCACCACCGACGCTCAGTAGCAGCAGTGTGTACCATCTACAAGATGCACTGCAGCAACTCAACAAAGATCCTTAGACAACGGGGGTGAATCTCCCAGCCTGTTGTGCTGCTAGTGCGGAGTCCGTGTAGCGGGCTTCCCGCTGGCCACCACGGCTTCTGCATGTCACCCGCCGCTGGAACTCCAGCGTCTGATTAAAATATTTAAATTAGAATTTAAATCTAATTTTTTACACAGAGAGTGGTGGGGGCCTGGAATGCGCTGCCAAGTAGGATGGTGGAGGCAGACACGCTGACATCGTTTAAGACTTACCTGGATAGTCACATGAGCAGCCTGGGAATGGAGGGATACAAACGAATGGTCTAGTTGGACTAATGAGCGGCACAGGCTTGGAGGGCCGAAGGGCCTGTTTCCTGTGCTGTACTGTTCTTTGTTCTTTGTTCTAATTCGCGGACCCCAGAACTGAAGTCTCCGGGACCGCTAGCCTTCCCTCCTCTTGCCAGGAGTGTTTCACCCCAGTGAGGATTACAACAGCTCCCCGCTCGGGGGGAATTGGTGTCCAGACCCCACTGGAGTGAAGGAGGTACCCCCAGGAGTTTGGGGGTACGGGGGGTGTCCCCTGATCATTGCCAGCCTGGCACCCCGGCACTGCCATGGGGCAAAGCGACAATGCCCAGGGGGCACCTTGGCACTGCCCACCGGGCACCAGGCAGTGCCAAAGTGGCGTGGCCAGAGGGCGCATTCACAATGGCCCGCTCAGCGCAATGCTGCCAACCTCTCCAGCGGGAATAGGCCCCGTCCACTGATTTGCAGCCTGAATCTCGCTGGGGCACTCTGCAGTGCACAGAACGCGGGAGATTCATTTTGAAAATCCCGCTGAATGAAGCAGCGGGATTCACTCCAGTTTTCCCGTGAATCCGAAACTTATTTTAGGAGAGAATCCCAGCCAATCACACAAACAGAATGTGTTCTTTGACAATTAGCAGCCAACACTGCCATCTGGTGGCCACAACCATTTTAACAGGGACAAGAGAACATGAAAGGCAGAGAGTGGAATTCTGTCTGGAAATAGTTTGAATAAGATTGATGGCAAAACAAGAATAACAAAAAGCAAGCAGAAGTGTGCAAATGGACGATATTTTTCCTGTTTTTCTTATACGGTTGATCTGATCCCAATACAGACTGCATAAAAGAGATGTCCCGTGTCCAGGAACTCAAACACTCTCTCCGAGACTCTGCTCCCATCCTTTGCAACAGTTGCGAGGAATCCAGGTGCTATAGAAATGCGGGGAGATCTTCTACCGCCTCTCGAGAGGGCAGTGTCTCAGTTTAATACCTCATCCAACAGATGGCAGCTCTGACAGTGCGGCACTCCCTCAGTACTGACCCTCTGACAGTGCAGCACTCCCTCAGTACTGACCCTCTGACAGTGCGGCACTCCCTCAGTACTGACCCTCTGACAGTGCGGCACTCCCTCACAACTGACCCTCTGACAGTGCAGCACTCCCTCAGTACTGACCCTCTGACAGTGCGGCACTCCCTCAGTACTGACCCTCTGACAGTGCGGCACTCCCTCAGTACTGACCCTCTGACAGTGCGGCACTCCCTCAGTACTGACCCTCTGACAGTGCGGCACTCCCTCAGTACTGACCCTCTGACAGTGCGGCACTCCCTCAGTACTGACCCTCTGACAGTGCGGCACTCCCTCAGTACTAACCCTCTGACAGTGCGGCACTCCCTCAGCACTGACCCTCTGACAGTGCGGCACTCCCTCAGTACTGACCCTCTGACAGTGCGGCACTCCCTCAGTACTGACCCTCTGACAGTGTGGCACTCCCTCAGTACTGACCCTCTGACAGTGCGGCACTCCCTCAGTACTGACCCTCTGACAGTGCGGCACTCCCTCAGTACTGACCCTCTGACAGTGCGGCACTCCCTCAGTACTGACCCTCTGACAGTGCGGCACTCCCTCAGTACTGACCCTCTGACAGTGCGGCACTCCCTCAGTACTGACCCTCTGACAGTGCGGCACTCCCTCAGTACTGACCCTCTGACAGTGCGGCACTCCCTCAGTACTGACCCTCTGACAGTGCGGCACTCCCTCAGTACTGACCCTCTGACAGTGCGGCACTCCCTCAGTACTGACCCTCTGACAGTGCGGCACTCCCTCAGTACTGACCCTCTGACAGTGCGGCACTCCCTCAGTACTGACCCTCTGACAGTGCGGCACTCCCTCAGTACTGACCCTCTGACAGTGCGGCACTCCCTCAGTACTGACCCTCTGACAGTGCTGCACTCCCTCAGTACTGACCCTCTGACAGTGCGGCACTCCCTCAGTACTGACCCTCTGACAGTTCGGCACTCCCTTAGTACTGACCCTCTGACAGTGCGGCACTCCCTCAGTACTGACCCTCTGACAGTGTGGCACTCCCTCAGTACTGACCCTCTGACAGTGCAGCACTCCCTCAGTACTGACCCTCTGACAGTGCAGCACTCCCTCAGTACTGACCCTCTGACAGTGCAGCACTCCCTCAGTACTGACTCTCTGACAGTGCGGCACTCCCTCAGTCCTGACCCTCTGACAGTGCAGCACTCCCTCAGTACTGACCCTCTGACAGTGCGGCACTCCCTCAGTACTGACTCTCTGACAGTGCGGCACTCCCTCAGTCCTGACCCTCTGACAGTGCAGCACTCCCTCAGTACTGACCCTCTGACAGTGCGGCACTCCCTCAGTCCTGACCCTCTGACAGTGCGGCACTCCCTCAGTACTGACTCTCTGACAGTGCGGCACTCCCTCAGTACTGACCCTCTGACAGTGCGGCACTCCCTCAGTACTGACCCTCTGACAGAGCAGCACTCCCTCAGTACTGACCCTCTGACAGAGCAGCACTCCCTCAGTACTGACCCTCTGACAGTGCAGCACTCCCTCAGTACTGACCCTCTGACAGAGCAGCACTCCCTCAGTACTGACCCTCTGACAGAGCAGCACTCCCTCAGTACTGACCCTCTGACAGTGCAGCACTCCCTCGGTACTGACCCTGCGACAGTGCAGTGCTCCCTCAGCACTGACCCTCTGACAGTGCGGCACTCCCTCAGTACTGACCCTCTGACAGTGCGGCACTCCCTCAGCACTGACCCTCTGACAGTGCGGCACTCCCTCAGTACTGACCATCTGACAGTGCGGCACTCCCTCAGCACTGACCCTCTGACAGTGCGGCACTCCCTCAGTACTGACCCTCTGACAGTGCGGCACTCCCTCAGCACTGACCCTCTGGCAGTGCGGCACTCCCTCAGTACTGACCCTCTGACAGTGCAGCACTCCCTCAGTACTGACCCTCTGACAGAGCAAGAGCTAAATAAGTGTTACTTATCACGGCCGCAGTGAAACATTGCGAATATTTGAGGCTCAGTTTATAAAATTGCATTAACCCCGAACAATTAGTCGGTAGAATAAGTTTATTTACATTTGTAGACAATAATGTTAACAGACGTTGAAAAATAAAGTTTTACAGATGTGCAGAACATGGGAACCCTACTGCTTGATGAACGGTTGGTGGGCAGTGCGTCAGACTGACTTTTTCTTTTATTCATCCATGGGACATGGGTGTCGCTGGCTGGGCCAGCATTTATTGCCCTTCCCTAGTTGTCCTTGGAGGGCAGTTGAGAGTCAACCACGTTGCTGTGGCTCTGGAGTCTCATGTCGGCCAGACCGGGTAAGGACGGCAGATTTCCTTCCCTCAAGGACATTAGTGAGGTGGGTTTTTCCGACAATAGCTGGTAGTTGTCGCGGTCGCTGTTACTGAGGCTACTGGCGGGCGGCACGGCGGTTTAGCACTGCTGCTTCACAGCGCCAGGGACCCAGGTTCGATTCCCGGCTTGGGTCACTGTCTGTGCGGAGTCTGCACGTTCTCCCCGTGTCTGCGTGGGTTTCCTCCGGGTGCTCCGGTTTCCTCCCACAGTCCAAAAGATCTGCGGGTGAGGTGGATTGGCCATGCTAAATTGTCCCTTAGTGTCCAAAGATGTGTAGGTTAGATGGATTGGCCATGCTAAATTGTCCCTTAGTGTCCAAAGATGTGTAGGTTAGGTGGATTGGCTGTGCTAAATTGCCCCTTAGTGTCCAAAGATGTGTAGGTTAGGTGGATTGGCCATGCTAAATTGCCCCTTAGTGTCCAAAGATAGAACATAGAACAGTACAGCACAGAACAGGCCCTTCGGCCCACGATGTTGTGCCGAGCTTTATCTGAAACCAAGATCAAGCTATCCCACTCCCTATCATCCTGGTGTGCTCCATGTGCCTATCCAATAACCGCTTAAATGTTCCGAAAGTGTCTGACTCCACTATCACTGCAGGCAGTCCATTCCACACCCCAACCACTCTCTGCGTAAAGAACCTACCTCTGATATCCTTCCTGTATCTCCCACCACGAACCCTATAGTTATGCCCCCTTGTAATAGCTCCACCCACCCGAGGAAATAGTCTTTGAACGTTCACTCTATCTATCCCCTTCATCATTTTATAAACCTCTATTAAGTCTCCCCTCAGCCTCCTCCGCTCCAGAGAGAACAGCCCTAGCTCCCTCAACCTTTCCTCATAAGACCGACCCTCCAAACCAGGCAGCATCCTGGTAAATCTCCTCTGCACTCTTTCCAGCGCTTCCACATCCTTCTTATAGTGAGGTGACCAGAATGTGCAGGTTAGGTGGATTGGCCATGCTAAATTGCCCCTCAGTGTCAGGGGGATTAGCAGGGTAAATGCAGGGGTAGTGGGGGGAGGTTACAGGGGCAGACCCTAGGTGGGATTGTTGTCGGTACAGACTCGTTGGGCCAAAGGGCCTTTTCTGTGCTGTGTGACTCTATGACATGAATACTGTGGCTACCAGAGCAGGTCAGAGGCTGGGAATCCTGCGGAGAGTAACTCACCTCCTGACTCCCCCAAAGCCTGTCCACCATCTACAAGGCACAAGTCAGGAGTGTGATGGAATACTCCCCACTTGCCTGGATGGGTGCGGCTCCAACAACACTCAAGAAGCTCGACACCATCCAGGACAAAGCAGCCCCGCTTGATTGGCACCCCATCCACAAACACTCACTCCCTCCACCACCGACGCTCAGTAGCAGCAGTGTGTACCATCTACAAGATGCACTGCAGCAACTCAACAAAGATCCTTAGACAACGGGGGTGAATCTCCCAGCCTGTTGTGCTGCTAGTGCGGAGTCCGTGTAGCGGGCTTCCCGCTGGCCACCACGGCTTCTGCATGTCACCCGCCGCTGGAACTCCAGCGTCTGATTAAAATATTTAAATTAGAATTTAAATCTAATTTTTTACACAGAGAGTGGTGGGGGCCTGGAATGCGCTGCCAAGTAGGATGGTGGAGGCAGACACGCTGACATCGTTTAAGACTTACCTGGATAGTCACATGAGCAGCCTGGGAATGGAGGGATACAAACGAATGGTCTAGTTGGACTAATGAGCGGCACAGGCTTGGAGGGCCGAAGGGCCTGTTTCCTGTGCTGTACTGTTCTTTGTTCTTTGTTCTAATTCGCGGACCCCAGAACTGAAGTCTCCAGGACCGCTAGCCTTCCCTCCTCTTGCCAGGAGTGTTTCACCCCAGTGAGGATTACAACAGCTCCCCGCTCGGGGGGAATTGGTGTCCAGACCCCACTGGAGTGAAGGAGGTACCCCCAGGAGTTTGGGGGTACGGGGGGTGTCCCCTGATCATTGCCAGCCTGGCACCCCGGCATTGCCATGGGGCAAAGCGACAATGACCAGGGGGCACCTTGGCACTGCCCACCGGGCACCAGGCAGTGCCAAAGTGGCGTGGCCAGAGGGCGCATTCACAATGGCCCGCTCAGCGCAATGCTGCCAACCTCTCCAGCGGGAATAGGCCCCGTCCACTGATTTGCAGCCTGAATCTCGCTGGGGCACTCTGCAGTGCACAGAACGCGGGAGATTCATTTTGAAAATCCCGCTGAATGAAGCAGCGGGATTCACTCCAGTTTTCCCGTGAATCCGAAACTTATTTTAGGAGAGAATCCCAGCCAATCACACAAACAGAATGTGTTCTTTGACAATTAGCAGCCAACACTGCCATCTGGTGGCCACAACCATTTTAACAGGGACAAGAGAACATGAAAGGCAGAGAGTGGAATTCTGTCTGGAAATAGTTTGAATAAGATTGATGGCAAAACAAGAATAACAAAAAGCAAGCAGAAGTGTGCAAATGGACGATATTTTTTCCTGTTTTTCTTATACGGTTGATCTGATCCCAATATGGATTGCATAAAAGAGATGTCCCGTGTCCAGGAACTCAAACACTCTCTCCGAGACTCTGCTCCCATCCTTTGCAACAGTTGCGAGGAATCCAGGTGCTATAGAAATGCGGGGAGATCTTCTACCGCCTCTCGAGAGGGCAGTGTCTCAGTTTAATACCTCATCCAACAGATGGCAGCTCTGGCAGTGCGGCACTCCCTCAGTACTGACCCTCTGACAGTGCGGCACTCCCTCAGCACTGACCCTCTGACAGTGCGGCACTCCCTCAGTACTGACCCTCTGACAGTGCGGCACTCCCTCAGTACTGACCCTCTGACAGTGCAGCACTCCCTCAGTACTGACCCTCTGACAGTGCGGCACTCCCTCAGTACTGACCCTCTGACAGTGCGGCACTCCCTCAGTACTGACCCTCTGACAGTGCGGCACTCCCTCAGTACTGACCCTCTGACAGTGCGGCACTCCCTCAGTACTGACCCTCTGACAGTGCGGCACTCCCTCAGTACTGACCCTCTGACAGTGCGGCACTCCCTCAGTACTGACCCTCTGACAGTGCGGCACTCCCTCAGGACTGACCCTCTGACAGTGCGGCACTCCCTCAGCACTGACCCTCTGACAGTGCGGCACTCCCTCAGTACTGACCCTCTGACAGTGCGGCACTCCCTCAGTACTGACCCTCTGACAGTGCGGCACTCCCTCAGTACTGACCCTCTGACAGTGCAGCACTCCCTCAGTACTGACCCTCTGACAGTGCGGCACTCCCTCAGTACTGACCCTCTGACAGTGCGGCACTCCCTCAGTACTGACCCTCTGACAGTGCAGCACTCCCTCAGTACTGACCCTCTGACAGTGCGGCACTCCCTCAGTACTGACCCTCTGACAGTGCGGCACTCCCTCAGTACTGACCCTCTGACAGTGCTGCACTCCCTCAGTACTGACCCTCTGACAGTGCAGCACTCCCTCAGTACTGACCCTCTGACAGTGCGGCACTCCCTCAGTACTGACCCTCTGACAGTGCGGCACTCCCTTAGTACTGACCCTCTGACAGTGCGGCACTCCCTCAGTACTGACCCTCTGACAGTGCGGCACTCCCTCAGTACTGACCCTCTGACAGTGCAGCACTCCCTCAGTACTGACCCTCTGACAGTGCAGCACTCCCTCAGTACTGACTCTCTGACAGTGCGGCACTCCCTCAGTCCTGACCCTCTGACAGTGCAGCACTCCCTCAGCACTGACCCTCTGACAGTGCAGCACTCCCTCAGTACTGACCCTCTGACAGTGCAGCACTCCCTCAGTCCTGACTCTCTGACAGTGCAGCACTCCCTCAGTACTGACCCTCTGACAGTGCAGCACTCCCTCAGTCCTGACTCTCTGACAGTGCAGCACTCCCTCAGTACTGACCCTCTGACAGTGCAGCACTCCCTCAGTCCTGACTCTCTGACAGTGCAGCACTCCCTCAGTACTGACCCTCTGACAGTGCGGCACTCCCTCAGTACTGACCCTCTGACAGTGCAGCACTCCCTCAGTCCTGACTCTCTGACAGTGCAGCACTCCCTCAGTCCTGACTCTCTGACAGTGCAGCACTCCCTCAGTACTGACCCTCTGACAGTGCAGCACTCCCTCAGTACTGACCCTCTGACAGTGCAGCACTCCCTCAGTCCTGACTCTCTGACAGTGCGGCACTCCCTCAGTCCTGACCCTCTGACAGTGCAGCACTCCCTCAGTACTGACCCTCTGACAGTGCAGCACTCCCTCAGTACTGACCCTCTGACAGTGCAGCACTCCCTCAGTCCTGACTCTCTGACAGTGCGGCACTCCCTCAGTCCTGACCCTCTGACAGTGCAGCACTCCCTCAGTACTGACCCTCTGACAGTGCAGCACTCCCTCAGTCCTGACTCTCTGACAGTGCAGCACTCCCTCAGTACTGACCCTCTGACAGTGCGGCACTCCCTCAGTACTGACCCTCTGACAGTGCAGCACTCCCTCAGTCCTGACCCTCTGACAGAGCAAGAGCTAAATAAGTGTTACTTATCACGGCCGCAGTGAAACATTGCGAATATTTGAGGCTCAGTTTATAAAATTGCATTAACCCCGAACAATTAGTCGGTAGAATAAGTTTATTTACATTTGTAGACAATAATGTTAACAGACGTTGAAAAATAAAGTTTTACAGATGTGCAGAACATGGGAACCCTACTGCTTGATGAACGGTTGGTGGGCAGTGCGTCAGACTGACTTTTTCTTTTATTCATCCATGGGACATGGGTGTCGCTGGCTGGTCCAGCATTTATTGCCCTTCCCTAGTTGTCCTTGGAGGGCAGTTGAGAGTCAACCACGTTGCTGTGGCTCTGGAGTCTCATGTCGGCCAGACCGGGTAAGGACGGCAGATTTCCTTCCAAGGACATTAGTGAGGTGGGTTTTTCCGACAATAGCTGGTAGTTGTCGCGGTCGCTGTTACTGAGGCTACTGGCGGGCGGCACGGCGGTTTAGCACTGCTGCCTCACAGCGCCAGGGACCCGGGTTCAATTCCGGCATTGGGTCACTGTCTGTGTGGAGTCTGCACGTTCTCCCCGTGTCTGCGTGGGTTTCCTCCAGGTGCTCCGGTTTCCTCCCACAGTCCGAAAGATGTGCGGGTGAGGTGGATTGGCCATTCTAAATTGCCCCTTAATGTCCCAAGATGTGCAGGTTAGGGGGATTGGCCATGCTAAATTGTCCCTTAGTGTCCAAAGATGTGCAGTTAGACGTATTAGGTGAGTGGGCTTATGGGGATCGGTCCTCGGTAAGACACCCTCTGTGAGTTGGTGCAGACTCGATGGGCTGAATGGCCTCTTCTGCACTGTAGGGATTCTATGAATCTTTTCAATTCCAGATTTATGAATTGAATTTAAATTCCTTTTGGGATTTGAAACCATGTTCCCCCACCGCACCCCACCCCCCCCCCAAGACCATCAGCCTCTGGGTTACGAGTCCAGTGTCAATACCACTGCGCCACTGTCCCCCCGCCGCACTGTCGATGCGTTCTGCTCCCTCTGAACCTGGTTTCAATCCACCGTGCCGCGCTGATCCTGGCTGGTTGACGTGTCCTCCAGTGACGGGCGCAGGTGACGGGCGCAGGCGGCGGGCAAGGGGCTGCCTACGACGGGAAGCTGGGCAGCGGGAAGAAACGGGAGATTCTGTACAACGAGGACTTGGAGGCGTCTGGCTCGCTGCTCCTTCGGAACGGGATGTCCGGCTGCGGCTGGTCCCTGGACAAGGCCTCCTCGAGGATCTGCGGGAGACACACAGCGGAGGGGGAACACCCCAGGAACGTGTCAGTCACTCCGAGAATAAACATCCACCCCCCCACCCCCCCCCTCATCAGTACATCGCTGGCTGCAAAACATTGCATTTTATTCCCAGAAACTCCCCGGGGGGCGGCGGGGGGTGGGGGGCTAAAGGAGGAGGCCATTCAGCCCCTCAACCTCTTGGGCACCCAGGCTGGGACTGGCAATACAGAGCAAGTCTGTCACACTCAACACCATTTTCTTAAAAAAAAAGATGTTCTCATGTTGGGTGGATTGGCCGTGCTAAATTGTTCCTTAGTGTCCAAAGATGTGCAGGTTAGGGGGATTGGCCATGCTAAATTGTCCCTTAGTGTCCAAAGATGTGTAGTTTAGGTGGATTGGCCATGCTAAATTGCCCATGAGTGTCCAAAGATGTGTAGGTTAGGTGGATTGGCCATGCTAAATTGCCCCTTAGTGTCCAAAGATGTGTAGGTTAGGTGGATTGGCCATGCTAAATTGTCCATGAGTGTCCAAAGATGTGTAGGTTAGGTGGATTGGCCATGCTAAATTGCCCACGAGTGTCCAAAGATGTGCGGGTTAGGTGGGTTGGCCATGCTAAATTGACCATGAGTGTCCAAAGATGTGTAGGTTAGGGGGATTGGCCATACTAAATTGCCCCTTAGTGTCCCAACTGGGTTAGCACTGCTGCCTCACAACGCCAGGGACCCGGGTTCAAATCCCAGTTTGGGTCACTGTCTGAGTGGAGTCTGCACGTTCTCCCCATGTCTGCGTGGGTTTCCTCCGGGTGCTCCGGTTTCCTCCCACAGTCTGAAAGACGTGCTGGTTAGGTGCTAAATTCTCCCTCAGTGTAACCCGAACAGGAGTGTGGCGACTGGGGGATTTTCACAGATGATCACCCCTCCACCAGAAGGACGTGGAAGCTTTGGTGAGAGTGTAAAGAAGGTTCACCAGGATGTTGCCGGGTCTCGAGGGTGTCGGCTATGAGGAGAGGTTGAATAAACTAGGATTGTTTTCACTGGAAAGACGGAGGCTGAGGGGAGACCTGATAGAGGGTCTACAAAATGATGAGAGGCACAGACAGGGTGGATGGTCAGAGGCTTTTCCCCAGGGTGGAAGTGTCAATTCCAAGGGGGGCAAAGGTTCAAGGGGGAAAGTTTAAGGGAGATGTGCGGGGGGGAGGTTTTTCACGCAGAGAGTGGTGGGTGTCTGGAACGCGCTGCCAGAGGAGGTGGTGGAAGCAGGAACATTAGCAACATTTAAGAGGCATCGGGATGGGTCCATGAATAGGGAGGGAATGGAGGGATACGGACTGAGTAAGGACAGATTTAATTAGGGCATCATGATCGGCACGGGCTTGGAGGGCCGAAGGGCCTCTTCCTGTGCTGGACGTTTCTTTGTTCTTGGTCTAAGTTGGGACCGTTCTTGGAGGAGAGGTGGTTGAGAGGAGGTTAGATGGAAGTGTTCAAAACTGTGAGGGGTTTAGACAGAGTGGAGAGGGAGAGATTGCTGAGACTGTGAAAGATTGAGAATTAGAGGGAAACAGATTTGAGGCAATTGGTAAAAGCAGCAAGGGAGACATGAGGAAAGATATCTTCAGTGAGTGGTTAGGACGCGGAATGCACTGTCCGAGAGTGCGGTGGAGACAGATCCAATCGAAGCTTTCGAAAGGGGAATTGGATCGTTAACTGAAGATTTCCAGGGGAAATGGAGGGGGGATGGGTTAGCAGAGGGCCGGGATATGATGGGCTGAATGGCCACCTTCTGTGCTGCACCCATTCTCGGGTGTCGGATGGGGTTACAGATACAGGGAAGGGTCATTCAGGGATCTGCGCAACAAGGGTGGGAACTCGAGGATTTAAACATGGCCGGACTCGGAGACAGAGCAGGTCAGTGATGGGCAAACGGCGCGAGTTTGGATTACAGGCAGCTGGGGTTGACTGAGGGAGGACAGCGGGAGCCCCCGGATCTGGGAGCCTCTGCGTAACGGTCACCTCTTTCCGGGACACCAGGCGGTTTCTCCATTCCTTCAGTTCCATCGTGTGCTCCTCATCCAGAGTTTTCAGCTTCTCTTTCTCACCGGCGACCAAAAGGTTCAGTTTCTCGCTCTGGGAAAAGCGGACAAAAGAATTGGATCAGCTCAGTGCCAGTCTGGCTCAGACCCCAGTTGACACGTGACACACGGTCCCCAGTTGACACGTGACACACGGTCCCCAGTTGACACGTGACACACGGTCCCCAGTTTACACGTGACACACGGTCCCCAGTTTACACGTGACACACGGTCCCCAGTTTACACGTGACACACGGTCCCCAGTTTACACGTGACACACGGTCCCCAGTTTACACGTGACACACGGTCCCCAGTTTACACGTGACACACGGTCCCCAGTTGACACGTGACACACGGTCCCCAGTTGACACGTGACACACGGTCTCCAGTTGACACGTGACACACGGTCCCCAGTTGACACGTGACACACGGTCCCCAGTTTACACGTGACACACGGTCCCCAGTTTACACGTGACACACGATCTCCAGTTTACACGTGACACACGGTCCCCAGTTTACACGTGACACATGGTCTCCAGTTTACACGTGACACACGGTCTCCAGTTTACACGTGACACACGGTCCCCAGTTTACACGTGACACATGGTCCCCAGTTTACACGTGACACACGGTCTCCAGTTTACACGTGACACACGGTCCCCAGTTTACACGTGACACACGGTCTCCAATTGACACGTGACACACGGTCCCCAGTTGACACGTGACACACGGTCCCCAGTTGACACGTGACACACGGTCCCCAGTTGACACGTGACACACGGTCCCCAGTTGACACGTGACACACGGTCCCCAGTTGACACGTGACACACGATCTCCAGTTTACACGTGACACACGATCTCCAGTTTACACGTGACACACGGTCCCCAGTTTACACGTGACACATGGTCTCCAGTTTACACGTGACACACGGTCCCCAGTTTACACGTGACACACGGTCCCCAGTTTACACGTGACACACGGTCCCCAGTTTACACGTGACACACGGTCCCCAGTTTACACGTGACACACGGTCCCCAGTTTACACGTGACACACGGTCTCCAGTTTACACGTGACACACGGTCCCCAGTTTACACGTGACACACGATCTCCAGTTTACACGTGACACACGGTCCCCAGTTTACATGTGACACATGGGGCCCGATTTTACCATTGGTAAATGTGGTAAAGTCGTGTGAGAGGCCATTAAGGGGGACAGTGATGTGTGTGGGTAGTGGAGGGGGTGGATAAGGGGGACAGCGATGTGTGTGGGTAGTGGGGGGTGGATAAGGGGGACAGTGATGTGTGTGGGTAGTGGGAGGGTGGATAAGGGGGACAGTGATGTGTGTGGGTAGTGGGGGGGGGGTGGATAAGGGGGACAGTGATGTGTGTGGGTAGTGGGGGGGTGGATAAGGGAACAGTGATGTGTGTGGGTAGTGGGGGGGGTGGATAAGGGGGACAGTGATGTGTGTGGGTAGTGGGGGGGTGGATAAGGGGACAGTGATGTGTGTGGGTAGTGGGGGGGGTGGATAAGGGGGACAGTGATGTGTGTGGGTAGTGGGGGGGTGGATAAGGGGGACAGTGATGTGTGTGGGTCGTGTGGGGGGAGGATGAGGGGGACAGTGATGTGTGGGGGTAGTGGGGGGGTGGATGAGGGGGACAGTGATGTGTGTGGGTAGTGGGGGGGGGGTGGATAAGGGGGACAGTGATGTGTGTGGGTAGTGGGGGGAGGTGGATAAGGGGGACAGTGATGTGTGTGGGTAGTGGGGGGGGTGGATAAGGGGGACAGTGATGTGTGTGGGTAGTGGGGCGGTGGATAAGGGGGACAGTGGTGTGTGGGGGTAGTGGGGGGGTGGATAAGGGGGACAGTGATGTGTGTGGGTAGTGGGGGGGTGGATAAGGGGGACAGCGATGTGTGTGGGTAGTGGGGGGGTGGATAAGGGGGACAATGATGTGTGTGGGTAGTGGGGGGGTGGATAAGGGGGACAGTGATGTGTGTGGGTAGTGGGGGGGTGGATAAGGGGGACAGTGATGTGTGTGGGTAGTGGGGAGGTGGATAAGGGGGACAGTGATGTGTGTGGGTAGTGGGGGGGGGGTGGATAAGGGGGACAGCGATGTGTGTGGGTAGTGGGGGGGTGGATAAGGGGGACAGTGATGTGTGTGGGTAGTGGGGGGTGGATAAGGGGGACAGTGATGTGTGTGGGTAGTGGGGGGTGGATAAGGGGGACAGTGATGTGTGTGGGTAGTGGGGGGTGGATAAGGGGGACAGTGATGTGTGTGGGTGGGGGGGGGGGTGGATAAGGGGGACAGTGATGTGTGTGGGTGGGGGGGGGGGGTGGATAAGGGGGACAGTGATGTGTGTGGGTAGTGGGGGGTGGATAAGGGGGACAGTGATGTGTGTGGGTAGTGGGGGGTGGATAAGGGGGACAGTGATGTGTGTGGGTAGGGGGGGGGGGTGGATAAGGGGGACAGTGATGTGTGTTGGTAGTGGGGGGTGGATAAGGGGGACAGTGATGTGTGTGGGTAGTGGGGGGGGGATAAGGGGGACAGTGATGTGTGTGGGTAGGGGGGTGGATAAGGGGGACAGTGATGTGTGTGGGGACCATCACTCCCACGTTTTGCTCTCGATCCGTTTTCTCCGCTCTCTGCGTCCCGGGAGCGATCTGACACGGATCCGCTTTTTCAAATGTTTTTCGAACTGCGCATGCGCGGTTCAGAACTCCGATCGTTCCGGCCACACTAAGACCCGCCCACAGCGCGAATGGGACCCGAGATTTTTTTTCCAGGCTGGGTGCGTGTGGGGGGCCCCTGAAAGCAGATTCCCAAGTCGGATCTGAACTACACCCAGATTCAGCACTTAGAATGACAATGTTAAAATCAGGCCCATGGACACTCGTTTACATGTGACACACTTCCCAGTTTACACGTGACATACGGTCTCCAGGTTACATGTGACACACGGTTCCCCAGTTTACATGTGACACGTGGTTCTCCAGTTTACATGTGACACACTTCCCAGTTTACATGTGACACACGGTCCCCAGGTTACATGTGACACGCGGTTCCCCAGTTTACATGTGACACGTGGTTCCCCAGTTTACATGTGACACACGGTCCCCAGGTTACATGTGACACGCGGTTCCCCAGTTTACATGTGACACGCGGTTCCCCAGTTTACATGTGACACGTGGTTCCCCAGTTTACATGTGACACGTGGTTCCCCAGTTTACATGTGACACACGGTCCCCAGGTTATACCTGACACACAAACCCCAGTGTACATGTGACACGTGGTTCCCCAGTTTACATGTGACACACGGTCCCCAGGTTACATGTGACACGCGGTTCCCCAGTTTACATGTGACACACGGTCCCCAGGTTATACCTGACACACAAACCCCAGTGTACATGTGACACGTGGTTCCCCAGTTTACATGTGACACACGGTCCCCAGGTTACATGTGACACGTGGTTCCCCAGTTTACATGTGACACACGGTCCCCAGGTTATACCTGACACACAAACCCCAGTGTACATGTGACACGTGGTTCCCCAGTTTACATGTGACACACGGTCCCCAGGTTACATGTGACACGTGGTTCCCCAGTTTACATGTGACACACGGTCCCCAGTTTACATGTGACACGCAGTTCCCCAGTTTACACGTGACACACGGTCCCCAGGTTATACCTGACACACAAACCCCAGTGTACATGTGACACACGGTTGCGAGTTTACACATGACACGCGGTTCCCCAGTTTTGGAGAGGGTGCGGGATTAGGTGGGACCCTCCGTCCGCGATTCCCTCCCCGCTCACCCGGAGTTTCCCAAATTCCCGGGAGCTCCCAAGCCCTGGAGGGAGGTGAATGTTAACTCCGCGGGGAGTGTGATCCTTCGGGGAGAGGAATCTTTCGCAGCTGGTGCTGTCACTGGGTTGGTGAGCCAGACGGGTGGCGTGGGTGCCCGTTTAGGGATTTGACACGGGGGAGGGGGGCGGGCGGGGAGGGGGGAGGAGCAGCAGAGAGGGTGTTTCCTCCTGTGGGAGAATTGGAGAGGGAGGCGAGGGGAGCGTTCCCTCTCTCGGCCTCGGGTGGAGAGTTACCTGAAGCTGCTGTAACTCCGCCATGTTGCCGTCACACTGCCTCTGCAACTCCTTAAGGTGGGCTTCGTGCTTTAGCTGCTGCCGTTGTCGTTCCTCCTTCTGTCGGACCTCCTCCTGGGCTAAAAACTGCAGGGGGGGGGGGGGGGGGGGGGGGGGAGGGAGGCAAAAAAAAATTATTATTTATTCATCCGTGGGTCCCGGGCGTCGCTGGCTGGGCCCAGCATTCATTGCCCATCCCTAGTTGCCCCTTGAGAAGGTGGTGGTGAGCCGCCATCTTGAATCGCTGCAGTCCACGTGCTGTGGGTTGACCCACAATGCCGTTAGGGAGGGCATTCCAGGATTTTGACCCAGCGACTGCGAAGGAACGGCCGATATATTTCCAAGTCAGGATGGTGAGTGGCTCGGAGGGGAACTTGCAGGTGGTGGTGTTCCCCATGTGTCTGCTGCCCTTGTCCTTCTAGATGGTAGAGGTTGTGGGTTTGGAAGGTGCTGTCTAAGGATGAGTTGCTGCAGTGCATCTTGTAGATGGTCCACACTGCTGCTACTGAGCGTCGGTGGTGGAGGGAGTGAGTGTTTGTGGATGGGGTGCCAATCAAGCGGGGCTGCTTTGTCCTGGATGGTGTCGAGCTTCTTGAGTGTTGTTGGAGCCGCACCCATCCAGGCAAGTGGGGAGTATTCCATCACACTCCTGACTTGTGCCTTGTAGATGGTGGACAGGCTTTGGGGGGAGTCAGGAGGTGAGTTACTCTCCGCAGGATTCCCAGCCTCTGACCTGCTCTGGGAGCCACTGTGTTTATGTGGCTGGGTCCAGCTCAGTTTCTGGTCAATGGAAACACCCAGGATGTTGACATAACAACATAAAAAGTTGGCTAGGCCACATTTGGAATACTGTGTCCAATTCTGGTCACTGCACTACCAGAAGGATATGGAGGCTTTGGAGGGAGTACAGAAAAGGTTTACCAGGATGTTGCCTGGTATGGAGGGTATTAGCTATGAGGAGAGATTGAATAAACTGGGATTGTTCTCCCTGGAAAGACGGAGGCTGGGGAGGCGACCTGATAGAAGTTTATAAAATTATGAGGGGTATAGATAGGGTGAATAGTTGGAAGCTTTTTCCCAGGGCAGAAATGACAATTACAAGGGGGCACAAGTTCAGGATAAGGGGGGAAAGGTTCAGTGGAGATGTGCGGGGGGGAAGTTTTTTACACAGAGGGTGGTGGGGGCCTGGAATGCACTGCCCAGTGAGGTGGTTGAGGCAGATACATAATTGACATTTTAGACACTTGTCGGGATAGAGACATGAACAGGTGGGGAATAGAGGGATACAGGCGGTTGGTCTAGATAGGACAATGTGATCGGCGCAGGCTCGGAGGGCCAAAGGGCCTGTTCCTGTGCTGTACTGTTCTTTATTCTCAGCTCTGCGAGCCAGCTCCGCCATTGAATACAATCATAGCGGATCTGATTCTGATCTTAACTCCACTCTTAACCCCAAGGGTGGCACAGTGGGTTAGCACTGCTGCCTCTCAGCGCCAGGGACCCGGGTTCGATTCCCAGCTCGGGTGACTGTGCAAACTCTGCACATTCTCCCCGTGTCTGCGTGGGTTTCCTCCGGGCGCTCCGGTTTCCCCCCACCGTCCGAAAGACGTGCTGGTTAGGGTGCTAAATTCTCCCTCAGTGTCACCCGAACAGGAGTGTGGCGACTAGGGGATTTTCACAGTAACTTCATTGCAGTGTTAATGTAAGCCTACTTTTGACACTAATAAATAAACTTAAAACTTTAAGTGCTGGAAAATGGGATTAGAATAGTTGGGTGGTTTGTCTTTGACACGATGGGCTGAAGGGCCTTTTTCTGTCCTGTAGACCTCGAAGACTCTATACTCCATCCCCAGGGCAACATTTTGTCTTCCCAATGACTTCCTGTACGTGGCTGCTAACTATTCATGAGGGAAGACTATTCATAGGGTGACACAGTGGCACAGTGGTTAGCACTGCTGCCTCACAGCGCCAGGGACCCGGGTTCGATTCCCGGCTTGGGTCACTGTCTGTGCGGAGTCTGCACATTCTCCCCGTGTCTGCATGGGTTTCCTCCGGATGCTCCGCTTTCCTCCCACAGTCCGAAAGATGTGCTGGTTAGGAAGTTTTCCCTCAGTGTAACCCGAACAGGTGCCGGAGTGTGGCGACTAGGGGGTTTTCACAGTAACTTCATTGCAGTGTTAATAAATAAACTTACATTAAAAGTTGGGAAATGTATCAGTGGTGTATTTCGCACAGTGGTATTGTAAAGTTAAAGTAAAGTTTATTTATTAGTGTCACAAGTAGGTTTACACATTAACACTGCAATGAAGTTACTGTGAAAATCCCCTAGTTGTCACACCCCTGTTCGGGTTGCACTGAGGGAGAATTTAGCACCTAACCAACACGTCTTTCGGAGCGTGGGAGGAAACCGGAGCACCCGGTGGAAACCCACGCAGACACGGGGAGAACGTGCAGACTCCACACAGACAGTGACCCAAGCCGGGAATCGAACCCGGGTCCCTGGCGCTGTGAGGCAGCAGTGCTAACCCACTGTGCCACCCACACTGACCGTCACAAAGGGATAGCTGACCTGTTTGATGAGCTCCCTCTGCTCCAGGGAGCCGACGGCCCTGATCTTCAGGCTTTGCTTGAAGATGTTGAGGCGGGCCTTGCTGTCAGCGCGCTGCGCCTTGGGCATTCGGCCCCTCTCCTGCGCCTGCTGGCCCCGCAGGTCCTCGAGGAGGCTGCCGTGGTGGTGGGTCATCCTCTCCGTCTCCTGCGAGGGGAAAGGAAGCTCTTTAATCCGAGGGAATCCGATGGTAGGACAGTCAGGAGAAGATTTTTTTTTTAGTCCATTTGTGGGACATGGGCGTCGCTGGCTGGGCCCAGCATTTATTGCCCATCCCTAGTTGCCCCTTGGAGGGTAGTTGAGAGTCAACCACATTGCTGTGGCTCTGGAGTCACATGTAGGCCAGACCGGGTAAGGACGGCAGATTTCCTTCCCTAAAGGGAACCAGATGGATTTTTCCGACAATGGGTCATCAGTAGATTCTTAATTCCAGATATTTTTTATTGAATTCAAATTCCACCATCTGCCGTGACGGGATTCGAACCCGGGGCCCCAGAACATTAGCTGAGTTTCTGGATTAATCGTCTTGTGATAACACCTCTAGGCCATCGCCTGCCCTCGGGAACAATCTGGGGCTTTTATAGAAACATAGAAACTAGAATCAGGAGGAGGCCATTCAGCCCTTCGAGCCTGCTCCACCATTCATTTTGATCACGGCTGATCATCAAATTCAATATCCTGATACCCCCCTTCCCCCCATATCCCTCGATCCCTTCAGTCCCAGAGCGAAATCTAATTCCTTCCTGAAATCACACAACGTTTTGGCCTCAACTACTTTCTGTGGGAGTGAATTCCACACATTCACCACCCTCTGGGCCCACCAGTCGTGGGAATCGGAGCGGGTGAGGGGAGGGCAATGGAAAGGTTCGTTGATCTTGGGCAAGATTTTACGGTTTCGGGACGAGTGAGGCCGTAAAATCCCACCCATAGACTTTCCCAATTCCCTCTTCAGTGTCCCAGCTGTCCCCATTGATAGGGAAGGCTATGGCCTCGGGGTATTATCACGAGATTGTCCAGAAACTCAGCTAATGTTCTGGGGACCCGGGTTCGAATCCCGACACGGCAGATGGTGGAATTTGAATTCAATAAAAAATAAATTGGAATTAAGAATCTACTGATGACCATGAAACCGTTGTCGATTGTCGGAAAAACCCATCTGGTTCACTAATGTCCTTTAGGGAAGGAAATCTGCCGTCCTTACCCAGTCTGGCCTACATGTGACTCCAGAGCCACAGCAATGTGGTTGACTCTCAACTGCCCTCCAAGGGCAACTAGGGATGGGCAATAAATGCTGGCCCAGCCAGCGACGCCCATGTCCCACGGGTGAATACAAGAAAACAAATTAAACCAATTGAACAGAATAAGTAAAGGGTCTCTTAAAGGGACGTTCTATCAACTCGCACACACACTCGCACACACACTCGCACACACACTCGCACACACACTCGCACACACACTCGCACACACACTCGCACACACACTCGCACACACACTCGCACACACACTCGCACACACACTCGCACACACACTCGCACACACACTCGCACACACACTCGCACACACACTCGCACACACACTCGCACACACATGCAGACGCACTCACGCTCTCACAGACATGGAGAGACCGGAACATATGCAGATACACACACAAACACACATGCACTGTCTCAGACACACATGCACCATCTCAGACACAAATGCACCGTCTCAGACACAAGCACACCGTCTGGGACACACATGCACCGTCTCAGACACAAGCCCACTGTCTGGGACACACATGCACCGTGTGTGACACACTCTCAGTTCAGTGTAAAGCTCAGGCACACGCACCTTCTCATGCCTCCTCAGTAGTAGCTGTCTCTGCAGGGAGCACTGTTCCTTCACCTGCTGCTTGAACAGGTGATATTTCTCCTGTAGGTGTCGCTGCTCCACATCCCAGACCGCCGATTCCCGGTCTAATGAGGAGACACAGAGGAGGAGACATGACACAGACCAACCAGACAGCCAAACATGTCAACTTGTCGCATCGCAGAGGCCTGGGAAAAGCTCCCAGGACACAGAGTCAGAGGTTTCCAGCACGGAAACAGACCCTGCGCCCAACTTGTCCATGACGCCCTTCTTTTTAACCATTAAGATTAGGTAGATTGGCCATGCTAAATTGCCCCTCGGTGTCCAAAGATGTGCGGGTTAGGTGGATTGGCCATGGTAAATTGCCCCTCGGTGTCCAAAGATGTGCGGGTTAGGTGGATTGGCCATGGTAAATTGCCCCCTTGTGTCAGGGGTCTAGCTAGGATAAATGCATGGGGTGACAGGGATAGGGTCTGGGTGGGATTGTGGTCGGTACTGACTCGATGGGCCGAATGGTCTCTTTCTGCACTGTTGGGATTCCATGATTCCATGATCATAGGAAGTTCTCACCTCTCTTCAGCTGGTGCCCCTTTGTCAGCCGTTCCGAATCCGTGGAGGATATCTTAGTCTTCCGCTCCTGAACGATCTTCTGAAGACCCTCGTTGAGCTCCTGTTGTTGTCTCTGGATGAAGTCTTGCTCCTGGGTGAGGAAGAAAGTTCTGGTATTTATAATCGCTCCTAGCGTAACCTCAGGACGTCCGCAAAGGTGGCCCTCAGTCAACCGAGGGTCCGTTTTTATTGGGAGGCCATTCCGGGTGAGGAAGGCAAATGGCTTTCATTGGAAAGGGATCAGAGTACGAAGATGAGGATGTTGAGGAAGAATATATTTGCACTGGAGGTGGCACGGTGGAAGTTCACTCAATTGGATAGAATCATAGAATTCAAAGGTGTAGAAGGAGGCCATTCGGCCCATCGAGTCTGCACCGACCACATTCCCACCCAGGCCCTATCCCCATAACCCCATGCATTTACCCTACCCCCTGACACTAAGGGGCAATTTAGCATGGCCAATCCCACTAACCTGCACATCTTTGGACACTAAGGGGCAATTTAGCATGGCCAATCCACCGAACCTGCACATCTTTCGGACTGTGGGAGGAAACCGGAGCACCCGGAGGAAACCCACGCAGACGCGGGGGAGAATGTGCAGACTCTGATAGGCAGTGATCCAATCCGGGAATTGAACCCGGGTCCCTGGCGCTGTGAGGCAGCAGTGCTAACCACTGTGCCACCCATGTGTCTACCCTATCAAGCCCCATTTTCGAGGGGCTTGACCGCGTAGCCACTGAGGGATTGAGTCCCGCTGGTCGGGGAATCTCGAACACGGGGGCTCAGGATAAGGGACTGAGATGCGGGGAAATTTCTTCACTCAGAGGGTGGTGAATCTTTGGGATTTTCTACCCCAGAGGGTTGTGGTGCTCCATCCCTGAATCCATTTTAAATCTGGGACAGACAGATTTCTGGAAGGTTTGAGTTATAAGGAGAGGCTGGATAGACTGGGACTATTTTCCCTGGAGCGTAGGAGGTTGAGGGGTGATCTTATAGAGGTCTATAAAATCATGAGGGGCAAAGATAAGGTGAATAGCCGAGGTCTTTTCCCCAGGATAGGGGAGTCCAAAACTAGAGGGCAGAGGTTAAAGGTGAGAGGGGAAAGGGGACCCGAGGGGCAACTTTTTCACCCAGAGGGTGGCGCATGTGTGGAATGAGCTGCCAGGGCAGGTGGTAGAGGCGGGTACAATGACAACATTTAAAAGACATTTGGACAGGTAAGTTTAAGTTTATTTATTAGTGTCACAAGTAGGCTTACATTAACACCGCAATGAAGTTACTGTGAAAATCCCCCCAGTCGCCACACTCCTGTTCGGGTTACACTGAGGGAGAGTATAGCACCTAACCAGCACGTCTTTTGGAGTGTGGGAGGAAACCGGAGCACCCGGAGGAAACCCACGCAGACACGGGGAGAACGTGCAGACTCCGCACAGACAGTGACCCAAGACCGGGAATCGATAAAATCGTGGCAGTTTTGGGGCTGTTTCGGTTGATAACTATGGCTACACTACAAGTTGAACTCTCCGGGTTGGCCGCCCAGTGTTCTTCTAGAGGAAGCGTGTGAACCCTCTGACACTGAACCCTGTGGGATTTTCTGTTACTATTTTTCTCCATTGCAGGAGTAGGCCATTCGGCCCCTCAACCCTGCTCCACCGTTCAATAGTTGCCCTTGGTGTTCACTTCCTTTGAGATCACAAAGGCTGGAGGTGTTGTGGATAGTGTAGAGGGATGTCAGCAGTTGCAACGAGACATAGATAAGATGCAAGTCTGGGTGGAGAAGTGGCAGATGGACTTCAACCCAGATAAGTGTGTGGTGGTTCATTTTGGAAGGTCAAATAGGATGAAAGAATATAATATTAAGGGTAAGACGCTTGGCAGTGTGGAAGATCAGAAGGATCTTGGGGTCCGGGTTCATAGGACGCTCAAAGCAGCGTCGCAGGTAGAGGCTGTGGTTAAGCAGCCGTATGGAATACTGGCCTTCATCAATAGAGGAATTGAGTTTAGAAATCGGGAGATAATGCTGCAGCTGTATAGGACCCTGGTCAGACCCCACCTGGAGTACTGTGCCCAGTTCTGGTCACCTCATTACAGAAAGGATGTGGAAGCCATAGAAAGGGTGCAGAGGAGATTTACAAGGATGTTGCCTGGATTAGGTGGCATGCCTTATGAGGATAGGTTGAGAGAGCTAGGTCTTTTCTCCTTGGAGAGGCGAAGGATAAGAGGTGACCTGATAGAGGTGTACAAGATGTTGAGGGGTATTGATAGAGTGGATTCTCAGGGCTTTTACCCAGGGCTGAAATGGTTGTCACAAGAGGTCACAGGTTTAGGGTGCTGGGGAGTAGGTACGGAGGAGATGTTCGGGGTAAGTTTTTCACTCAGAGGGTGGTGGGTGCGTGGAATCGGCTGCCGGTAGTGGTGGTGGAGGCGGATTCGATAGGGTCTTTTAAGAGACTTTTGGATAAGATCATGGAGGTTAGTAAGATAGAGGGTTATAGGTAAGCCTAGTAGGTAGGGACACGTCCGGCGCAACTTGTGGGCCAAAGGGCCTGTTTGTGCTGTAGCTTTTCTATGTTCTATGTTCCACTTGCCCACCTGCTCTCCGTATCCCATAATTCCCTGACACAACATCGGTATCCAGCACTGAAACAGGCCCTTTGGCCCAGCTCGTCCAAACCGACCAGTTTTCCTGAACTGAATTAGTCCCATTTGCCTGCGTTTGATTCATATCCCTTGATATTTCCCATCCATGTACCAGCGGTGAGCACTGCTGCCTCACAGCGCCAGGGACCCGGGTTCGATTCCCCGCTCGGGTCACTGTCTGTGTGGAGTTTGCACGCTCTCCCCGTGTCTGCGTGGGTTTCCTCCGGGTGCTCCGGTTTCCTCCCACACTCCGAAAGATGTGCGGATGAGGTGAATTGGCTGTGTAAAATTCTCCCTCAGTGTAACCCGAACAGGCGCCGGAGTGTGGCGACGAGGGGATTTTTACAGTAACTTCATTGCAGTGTTAATGTAAGCCTTACTTGTGACACTGATAAATAAACTTTAAAACTTTAAACAATGCCTGAAGCCGAAAGTTTGGGGAAGGGTCAGTGGGGTGGGACTAATTGGATAGTTCTTGCACATCCCATTCCGAAGAAGCCATGTTTGACTCAAGGCTGTAACCCTGTCCATCTCTCTCTCCCCCCACACTGTAGGTGCTGCCAGACCTGCTGGGTTTTCTGTTGGTGTCTGAGAGAGATTCTTACTTGCTTTTTGTCCTTCAGCAGTTGGCACTGCTTTGCGAACTCTTTGGCTTGTCGAGCCTTCAGGCGTTTTGCCTCATCGCGCAGTCGGGTGGCGTAGTCTTGCTCCAGTCGCTGGAGGATCTGCCTGTAGTTCCGTTCCAGCGTCTCAATCTCTTGGTCGTAATGCTGCTTCTTGTTCTATTCAGGGGTAAAGCACACCGGTACGTATACGGAGGCTCTGTGCTAACATCCCTCCTTGCGTTAACCAATCCTCTCCGCGGGCAAGTACCTCGTCAG
>NW_027591546.1:0-84469 GCF_964213995.1 Mustelus asterias | reverse complement strand
GGCTGTTTGGCAAAGATGTGTGTGTCTGCCTGCTTACTTGTGTGGGCTTTGTTGCGTAGGTGTGCCTGTATGCAGTGCCGGATATAGACTTGGGGAGGCCCTAAGCTATATAAAGTTTGGAGGCCCCTTGCTAAAAAGTTACACCAAAAAGTCTCTCAAAGGTGCGTACCAAAACAGGACCTTGGGTCGCCACAAAAAAATTGAAAACATAATTATGCCTTTTAAGTATTTAATAGCAAGGTATTTAAAGTGAAAAACACAAATTATTTTCAAATGAATGCATTTACTGATTATATATTTATCATTTGGCTGGCTTGATTTCTCTCCTAGATTATAATATAGTATACCCTGGAAACGATACTTAAATGTAATTTTAAAAATACTTTTAAGATACATTAATATATATACAAAATGCTGACAAAATAAGTAATCAGGATCACTTTTATTAATATAAGTAATAATGAAATCGTTTGCAAAATCAGAAAATTGATATCAGATACAACTTAAAACGTTTTCTTTCTTGATTTCTCAAAAGCAAAATCATGAATTATGTCCTCAAATGATATGCTGCGCAGCTTATCGCTTTCTATGCACATGATGCTAAGTGCTGACAGTTTGTCTTGAGACATGGTTGCTCTCAGTTCATTTTTGATTCTCTTTAGCTGTGAAAATGACCTTTCTCCTGAACAATTTGCTACCATGATATGGAAATGCCGGCGTTGGACTGGGGTAAACACAGTAAGAAGTTTAACAACACCAGGTTCAAGTCCAACAGGTTTATTTGGTAGCAACTGCCACTCGCTTTCGAAACAGGCTGTCCCTTTGTCAGGTGGAGTGGAGAAATGCATTCTCCACTCCACCTGACGAAGGGACAGCCTGTTCCGAAAGCTCGTGGCATTTGCTACCAAATAAACCTGTTGGATTTTAACCTGATGTTGTTAAACTTACCCAATTTGTTACCATCAGACATAAGAATAGTTGTAATATTGCTTCCACATTAGGGAAAACTAAATGAATCTTGTCTTGGAAGATGAATTGATACAGATCTTTGTGGCAAATTTGTTCTTTTCCTGGATAATTCTGCTTGACATAAGCATGGAAGTGCTTCAGTTCCCCCGTAAGGTTAATATCAACATCGTTTGGATACTCTTTCATCAAAGTTTCTACTGCTTCACGCAGCTGTGCCTCTGAAGCTTCTAAATCAACTAAAAATGAAAATTTGTTTGCAGCATAATTGTAGACTGTTGCTTTTCTTCTCAAGTTTGCTTCAAGGACATCGATAATAGGAATGAAGGATTTCACTCGAAATTTGCCTCTTGGAGAAAGCTCTTCATCAGCATCAGGTGCAGCTCCATCATAGGCTTGTTTTTTTTCTCACCTTCTTCCTTTTCTCTGCACACTGGTAATCTACATCAGGCAGTTTGGATTTAGCTGCTTGTTCAATGTCATCGAAGTTTTCTCAAATATTTTTCACAAAGTAGGAAAGTGATGTGTACAGATTCGCACATGAGGTAAGTGCAATCTGTGGATCCTGGAGAGCCTTACTGGTTTTGTGAAACTCCTCCAGCAAACGAGTCCATAAGTGTAGCATAAAAACAAACTCCAGTTACTCCATTTTTTCCAGAAGAGTACCAGCTTGTCTTCTTGTATCACCCTTTTCATTCTCATTAGTATGGAGATGACTTAGAGCATCGGTGATTGACCTGTAACTCTCATTTATGGCAGACACAGCTTTGGCATGTGCTTCCCACCTAGTGTCGGACAGATACTTAACATACTTTGGTACTCTGGAGTCTGCATTCGAGAATGAAAAGAACACAGCCCACCTCTTTGTAGAAGATGAAAAGAAAGTGTATATTTCTTGCACAACAGCAAAGAAATTTACTGCATCTAAACAGCAATCTACTGCAGCACGGCCAACAAGATTTAGTGAATGTCCGGCACAGGGAATATACATAGCATGCTTATAGAACATAGAACACAGTGCAGCACAGAACAGGCCCTTCGGTCCACGATGTTGTGCCGAGCTTTATCTGAAACCAAGATCAAGCTACCCCACTCCCTATCATCCTGGTGTGCTCCATGTGCCTATCCAATAGCCGCTTAAATGTTCCTAAAGTGTCTGACTCCACTATCACTGCAGGTAGTCCATTCCACACCCCAACCACTCTCTGCGTAAAGAACCTACCTCTGACATCCTTCCTATATCTCCCACCATGAACCCTATAGTTATGCCCCCTTGTAATAGCTCCATCCACCCGAGGAAATAGTCTTTGAACGTTCACTCTATCTATCCCCTTCATCATTTTATAAACCTCTATTAAGTCTCCCCTCAGCCTCCTCCGCTCCAGAGAGAACAGCCCTAGCTCCCTCAACCTTTCCTCATAAGACCTACCCTCCAAACCAGGCAGCATCCTGGTAAATCTCCTCTGCACTCTTTCCAGCGCTTCCACATCCTTCTTATGGTGAGGTGACCAGAACTGCACACAATAGTCCAAATGTGGTCTCACCAAGGTCCTGTACAGTTGCAGCATAACCCCACGGCTCTTAAACTCCAACCCCCTGTTAATAAAAGCTAACACACTATAGGCCTTCTTCACAGCTCTATCCACTTGAGTGGCAACCTTTAGAGATCTGTGGATATGGACCCCAAGATATCTCTGTTCCTCCACAGTCTTCAGAACCCTACCTTTGACCCTGTAATCCACATTTAAATTAGTCCTACCAAAATGAATCACCTCACATTTATCAGGGTTAAACTCCATTTGCCATTTTTCAGCCCAGCTTTGCATCCTATCTATGTCTCTTTGCAGCCTACAACAGCCCTCCACCTCATCCACTACTCCACCAATCTTGGTGTCATCAGCAAATTTACTGATCCACCCTTCAGCCCCCTCCTCTAAGTCATTAATAAAAATCACAAAGAGCAGAGGACCAAGCACTGATCCCTGTGGCACTCCGCTAGCAACCTGCCTCCAATCCGAAAATTTTCCATCCACCACCACCCTCTGTCTTCGTTCAGACAGCCAGTTACCTATCCAATCGGCCAACTTGTTTTTCTCTAGAATTTTTTGCTGCATTCCTTTGTATTTACCAGCCATATTTGCTGCATTATCATATGACTGTCCTCGGCATTCACTGAAATCAACTTTGCAGTCTTTACTTAGATAGTCCACCACCATATATATCCGCCATACTTTCACCACTGTGATTTTCCAACTCTAGGAAAGTTAGAAAGCGTTCAACAGGTAAACCATCATCAGGTAATACATATCTTACTATAACATTTAGTTGATCCACGTGGGAAAGATCTGGTGTAGAGTCCACAGACAAACTGAAGTAGCCTGCTTTTCTCAAATCATCCAAAACTGATTCTCTTACTCTATTACCCATAAGCTGAATAAGTTCATCGCATATTGTCTTAGACAAATATGAAGGAGACCCAGATCCTCTGTTTCCATATTGTTTTATGTGGTTGGAAAGAAATGGATCAAACTTAGCAACTAATTCTAACAGGCCAAGGTAGTTGCCATTATTTGGTGATCCAAAAGTTTCATTGTCTCTCTAAAAGCTAGCCCAAGTTCTGCTAATGCGCATATCACTGCAACAACATGCTGAAGCACATGGATGATATTGGAATAGTGTAGGTTAGATGGGCTTTAGATTGGTTTCACTGTTCGGCGCAACATTGAGGGCCGAAGGGCCTGTACTGCGCTATTATGTTCTATGTTTCCAGTACTGTTGTTCTGTTTTTATTTGTTCTGCTAGTCTTGAGTCTAAGGTTGAACCACGCTTTCTTGTCAAGTATGTCAGCAAAGCTGTTCTATGCTCTTCGGAGTTTTCATGAATTTTAATTGCAATGGGATTTCGCCAGTCAGAAACCCACCAGAAGCTCGTGCTGCAGTTGATGTTGAAAAGAGCTTGCAGACAAAGCAGTAAACACAGCCAGTTGTTGGAGAGTACATTAGCCATTCTCGATCGTATATTTCACCATTAACTTTTCTGGATTCAAAAAGACCTTTTGAACAATATCTATCTTGATTTTTGAATGACCGCTTTGAGTTTTCAAATGGGCCGCTCCAGTGTTGACACTCTGAAGGACCCTTAAGGATCCAGTGTGAGAGTTCATCCTCGGTTAAGACACCCCATTGACCTACATCATTGAGTTTCGTGAATTTTGTAGTTTCAACTGTGGATGTCGGCTCTGCAACGCTCACATTTGCATCACTTCCAGTGTTTTCCTCAGCTGAGATTCCAGACTCTGTTGTCTCTAGCAGAGGCACTAAGCTGTGGTTGTTTTGGACTTTGCTGATCACCTTGCGTTTATGGATCCTTATCTGTTTCTGGAGTAAAGTAACTGTCAACTTTTGGTAATTTTTTGAGTTGCTCTTCAAGCCGGTGCTTTCTTTTTCTTTTCTGGTATCCGCTCTTAAATGTTCTCTTCATTGTAAACCTTCTGAAATTTTGTGAGGCCTCTGCGGACTGTGAGGCCCTAAGCTGTAGCTTGTTTTGCTTATGCCCAAATCCGGCACTGCCTGTATGTCTCTGTGTGCGTGGGCACATCTGTGTGCGTGTGTGACTATCTTCTCCATTGAACTACATTCAGAGCATCGGAAAAAGTATGTGTGCGTCGGACAAAAATGAAAAATGGTGAAATACCTACTGGGGGCTGACTAAAACATGCCTTCACTCTGAGGTCCCAAACACTCCTTCAAGATGAAGCAGTGATTTACTTGTACTTTCAATTTGACATACTGTATTAGTTGCTCACAATGTGGTCTACTTTGCAGTGGGGTGACCAAACGCAGACTGGTCAGATATGTGCAGGACCCTGATATTCTGGTCACTTGCCATTCAAGTGAGAAGCCCAGTGTAAACTGGAGGAACAGCATCTCCTCTTCCGATTAGACACTTTACAGCCTTCTAGAATTAAGAATTTTCCCCATGACTGATGTTAAGCTTGCTGGTCTATAATTCCCTGTTTTCTCTCCATCTCCCTTTGGGTATCAATTTGGCTTTGTAAAGTCTTGGATACAGTTGGGGTTCAGTTATATAGATGGCTAGAGTGTGAGGTAGAATGATGACAGTGCTGCTGGTTGAGTCCCCATGTTGGCAATTGTTCATGGAGGCATGCCTCCTTCCTTTATCCCACATTTGTGGAGTGATGCCACTCAGACCAATTCTCCCTTTCACTCTCAGAGAGTTGCCTCCGGTCCTCCATGGATTATGGTTACCTAGATCCAATCACCATAGGCCTTCAAGAGATCCTTTGTTTGTTCATCCTTTTTCCTGATGCTCAATGTGTTACAAAACCAAGTAAGAAGTCTCACAACACCAGGTTGAAGTCCAACAGGTTTATTTGGTAGTACAAGCCACTAGCTTTCAGAGCGCTGCCCCTTCATCAGGTGAGTGGGAGTTCTGTTCACAAACAGGGCATGTAAAAACACAAACTCAATTTACAAAATAATGGTTGGAATACGAGTCTTTACAGGTAATCAAGTCTTAAAGGTACAGACAATGTGAGTGGAGAGAGCACAAGTTAAAGAGATGTGTATTGTCTCCAACCAGGACAGTTAGTGAGATTTTGCAAGCCCAGGCAAGTCATGGGGGTTACAGATAGTGGGACATGAACCCAAGATCCCGGTTGAGGCCGTCATCATGTGTGCGGAACTTGGCTATCAGTCTCTGCTCTGCGACTCTGCGTTGTCGTGTGTCGTGAAGGCTGCCTTGGAGAACGCTTACCCGAAGATCAGAGGCCGAATGTCCGTGACCGCTGAAGTGTTTCCCAACAGGAAGAGAACACTCTTGCCTGGTGATTGTCGAGCGGTGTTCATTCATCCATTGTCGTAGCGTCTGCATGGTCTCCCCAATGTACCATGCCTCGGGACATCCTTTCCTGCAGCGCATCAGGTAGACAACGTTGGCCGAGTTGCAAGTGTATGTACCATGTACCTGGTGGATGGTGTTCTCACGTGAGATGATGGCATCCATGTCGATGATCGACACATCTTGCAAAGGTTGCTGTGGCAGGGTTGTGTGGTGCCGTGGTCACTGTTCTCCTGAAGGCTGGGTAGTTTGCTGCAGACAATAGTCTGTTTGAGGTTGTGCGGTTGTTTGAAGGCAAGAAGTGGGGATGGCCTTGGCGAGATGTTCATCTTCATCAATGACATGTTGAAGGCTCCGGAGAAGATGTCGTAGCTTCTCCGCTCCGGGGAAGCACTGGACGACGAAGGGAACTGTTGATCGATGAGTCGAGCGCCATATCCTGTTCTTATGAGGGCATCTTTCAACATCTGGAGGTGTCTGTTGCGATCCTCCTCATCTGAGCAGATCCTGTGTATTCGGAGGGCTTGTCCGTAGGGGATGGCTTCTTTAACGTGTTTAGGGTGGAAGCTGGACAAGTGGAGCATTGTGAGGTTATCCATGGGCTTGCGGTACAGTGAAGGCAACTTGGCCAATGTTGTCTACCTGATACGCTGCAGGAAAGGATGTCCCGAGGCATGGTACATTGGGGAGACCATGCAGACGCTATGACAACAGATGAATGAACACTGCTCGACAATCACCAGGCAAGAGTGTTCTCTTCCTGTTGGGGAACGCTTCAGCGGTCACGGGCATTAGGCCTCTGATCTTCGGGTAAGCGTTCTCCAAGGCGGGACACACGACAACGCAGAGCAGAGACTGATAGCCAAGTTCCGCACACATGAGGACGGCCTCAACCGGGATCTTGGGTTCATTCACACTATCTGTAACCCCCACGACTTGCCTGGACTAGCAAAATCTCACTAACTGTGCTGGCTGGAGACAACACACATCTCTTTAACCTGTGCTTAACCCTCTCTCCACTCACATTGTCTGTACCTTTAAGACTTGATTACCTGTAAAGACTCGCATTCCAACCATTATTTTGTAAATTGAATTTGTGTCTTTATATACCTGTTTGTGAACAGAACTCTCACTTATCTGATGAAGGGGCAGCGCTCCGAAAGCTAGTGGCTTGTGCTACCAAATAAACCTGTTGGACTTTAACCTGGTGTTGGGAGACTTCTTACTGTGTTTACCCCAGTCCAACGCTGGCATCTCCACATTGTTACAAGTGATCATGTCAGTTCATGTCAGCTGCTTTTTGTATGCCTCAATGTATTTTTAAAATTATTATACAAATCCAATGCGCAGAGTGAACCTAGCAAACCAGAATCTGAATCCCTGCTTGCTCCAAAAACCAAAATCAAATTGAATCCAATTCATGGTCCCCAGGAGAGACAAACAAGATCCAAGCTGACAAGAAAAGGCATTGCATCCCACCATAGCCAAAAGTTTGTTTGTAAGCCTGAATGTTACAGAACTGAAGGTGGACTTGGTAAGTTGACACGGCACGGTAGCACAGTGGTTAGCACTGCTGCTTCACAGCTCCAGGGGCCTGGGTTCGATTCCTGGCTTGGGTCACTGTCTGTGTGGAGTTTGCACATTCTCCTCGTGTGCGTGGGTTTCCTCCGGGTGCTCCGGTTTCCTCCCACAGTCCAAAGATGTGCGGGTTAGGTTGATTGGCCATGCTAAAAAATTGCCCCTTAGTGTCCTGAGATGCATAGGTTAGAGGGATTAGCGGGTAATATGTGTAGGAATATGGGAGTAGGGCCTGGGTGGGATTCTGGTCGGTGCCGACTTGATGGGCCAAATGGCCTGTTTCTGCACTGTAGGGTTTCTATGATTTTCTATGATTTTCTAATATTTTGGGGTTTTATTGAACAGCCATCCTGAGTGAAGTCTTCTCACCTTTTGTGGTGGAAATGATACACTAGAGCTTTTGTTTTGCTGTTTGTATGCTTTATGAATACTAGATGTAGTTCCAAGCAGATAGTACCCTACTTGCACAGAAGCAAGAACAAAATATTCTAGAAGCACACTACAGGTCAGTCATTAGCTAATGAGAATTGAAAAGTTTACATTTCCAAACACTGAAATATAAACCCATCTCTATGCTTGACACTTGTACACTGACTTGTGTACTTCCAGAAATTTCTGTCCTGTGCCTGATTTCCAATGTCTGAAGTATTTGCTTTATATCATCTTAGAAATCTTAGAAACCCGACAGCACAGAAAGAGGCCATTCGGCCCATCGAGTCTGCACCGACCACAATCCCACCCAGGCCCTACCCCCATATCCCTACACATTTACTCACTAATCCCTCTAACCTACGCATCCCAGGACACTAAGGGGCAATTTTAGCATGGCCAATCAACCTAACTCGCACATCTTTGGACTGTGGGAGGAAACCGGAGCACCCGGAGGAAACCCACGCAGACACGAGGAGAATGTGCAAACTCCACACAGACAGTGACCCAAGCCGGGAATCGAACCCAGGTCCCTGGAGCTGTGAAGCAGCAGTGCTAACCACTGTGCTACCGTGCCGCCCTGTTTATTTACACTGACTGTCATTCCAATTACTTTGCCCAGGAGTGGGCTACATGGATGCACCCTCTCACCCAGAAGGTAAAATTTCAGTGCTTAGCTCGAAGAGGATTGCTTCCTTGTTATAAATTTACATTTAATGTCTGTGAGATTAATGAGTGTCCAGGAGATCCAATGCCCATTCTCATCTTGAATTCAAGCATGACACTGGATTCATGCCACTGTCAACCTGAAACAATCAGCATCTTCTCTCTCATACTTCTTTTCAGAGTCAGGCCAACACTGATTGCAGGCTTCATGCTCTGCAATGATTCAAAGGTCATAAGGTTACAATGCTGTCATTGAGGTAATACTCAAGATTAATATCCTCCATTTTTTAAAGTAAAAAGCTTAACTTTGATATTTTTCTGAATTGTGCTTAATTTTATCTAAAATGTGAGTCAGGCAGTTTGGTTTTAGCTCCTTGTTACACTGCTTTGTGGTTTCTTGTCAGGGTATCCTCCATGGTTAAGCCCACTCTCAGAGACTGGGAAATAACAGATCGAATTATGCATCTTCCTCACCATGTTAGCATGGTAGTATTTTTTTTAAGATACCTGTATTGTGCCTGGTATCACACGTTATGCGCATCATTGACATATATATATATATATATATACACACCTATATGTATAGGTAATCTGATGGGGAGATTATCCCACATATTTATCAACCTGATGATCTCTCCTTCTGGAGTCTAGTCACTTCATGAGGTACTCGGCATACATTTAACAAAATGTACATCAATCATAAAAATAGAAATGTTAATTATTCAGTGGGAAAAGCCAACTTGATGATGAGTCTTTGTTAAAAGCAGTCATCTTGTCCAACTTCAATGCTGAGGGATGGATGTTGAGAGTGAAGCTGACAGCTAGGCGAACAAACATGGACTATTTGTTCAAGTCCAAGCTATTGTTCATAGTATGTTCCTGGCTTTATGGTTGTATTCGCGCTTGTGGTGAACCATCGTTGGTTCCCACTGGATAGTGCTGAGCCAGGGGCTGGCCAGGACTACAAAGATGTACATATGTTACTGTTGGGTTGTGCTATTGTTGCTGTTGGGTTAGGGTGGGGTTGTTACACCTTTGTACTGTAGTGTTGTGGCACATCCCAGTCGGGCTCCGCCTCCTGGGAGAGGTATAAGAGTCCCTGCTCTGGCCGGGACCCCTTCAGTCTGGGATAGTGTATATAAGTTCTGGTAGCTTCAAGCCTCGTGTCTGAATAGCGCATCAATTTTATTTACTGTCGTTAAACTCTCGTCGAAAAAAAAAAGAGAGTGAGTATGGAGCAAATTCTGAAGCCGGAACGCCTTACGCTAGATCCACGTGCGGTGGGCGCTTCTAGCACCTTCGACCACTGGCTGAAGTGTTTTGAAGATTACCTAGCAGCCTCCGCAGCGGTCACCACAGATGATGACAGACTCCGGGTCCTCCATGCGAGGGTAAGTGACACTGTCTACCTCGCGATCCGTGCGGCCACTAATTATCCTAAGGCCCTCGAGCTTCTAAAGAAGCGCTATACTAAACCACCTAACGAGATACACGCCCGTTACCTCCTAGCCACTCGACGACGGCAGTCTGGCGAAACGATGGAGGACTATGCCAATGAGCTCCTACAGCTAGCCAGGGGCTGTGACTGCAAAGCTGTGTCGGCTGAGCAGAGCATGTATGACCTCGCCCGAGATGCGTTTGTGGCCGGGGTCGGATCGTCGTACATTCGACTTAAACTGTTGGAGAAGAGTAACCTTAATCTTACTCAGGCCATCGAGTTAGCAGAGATGCTCGAGTCGGCCTCCAAGAGCTTAGTTTTATATCCGGAGGACCATGTGGAGACAACGTGGCAGGAGCAATCGCAAATCCCTCCTCGTCCCTCGGGTCCGAAATGCTGTGTAATGGCGTGCTCCCATTCGGGCCAGACGATGGCTGCAGCCCCGAGCGGCCCGCGGTGCTATTTCTATGGAGGAGCGAAGCATACTCGGCAAAAGTGTCCCGCTAAAGCTGTGTTGTGCACCGCATGCGGTAAAAAAGGGCATTATTCAAAAGTGTGCCGATCTAAACCCAGGAACGGCAGTGCGGCCTGCGATTCTTCAGAGCTCGGGTCTTCTTCGTCGAAGTCGTCGCGGGGTTCGTCCACGTGCGAGACCAGGACGACGCCATTACGGTCGACGGAGTCGGAGGAGTATGACCACCAGGGGTCGCTGAGTTTGGCACCCTCACCCACGTGCGATTCATGGGGGCAGCCATGTTGGTCGACACTGACCATGAACGACCAGCAGGGGTCCTCCTCATCGACTTCAGCTGCCTGCAGTGGCGCTCATGAACCAACGGTGGCGTCGATCATCCTGGACCAGGCCAAGCCTCATAGACTTGACAAATCTATGATGAATATCCAGCTTGCCTGAGCCCAGAAGATGGTCGCCACCGCAGGGCGTGTCAGGATCCCCTGGACTACCGTCACCTCAGGGTCAACCGGCCTGTGAGTCCGTGGAAGAACAGCTGGACGCCGCTTTGGGGAGAACGCCACCGCAAGTGCCTACTCCGGTGTCACCGCCGGTATTGAGGAGGTCACAACGACGGTGCGGTCCCCCTGACCGTCTGAACTTATAGACTGCTGTCACTTTATACTGTTTTTGTACCCCGCCGGCCTTTGTTTTCAAAGGAGGGGTGAATGTGGTGAACCATCGTTGGTTCCCACTGGATAGTGCTGAGCCAGGGGCTGGCCAGGACTACAAGGGTGTACATATGTTACTGTTGGGTTGTGCTATTGTTGCTGTTGGGTTAGGGTGGGGTTGTTACACCTTTGTACTGTAGTGTTGTGGCACATCCCAGTCGGGCTCCGCCTCCTGGGCCGGCTCTGGCCGGGACCCCTTCAGTCTGGGATAGTGTATATAAGTTCTGGTAGCTTCAAACCTCGTGTCTGAATAGCGCATCATCTCTTAAATGACTGACTAATATGAATGAGAGATTTGGGGGTGACGGGTTGGCATAGGTCTTTTGAGTTGTGTACCACGGCCAATCCCTCACCAGCCATGTTGCCCTTCCCCTTTCTTTAGTGTATCGGTGACAATCTTTAACTTTTTTACATCAATGTTCTTGGATCCACTTACATTTCCAGGTGTCAAACTTTTCTACTGACTCGAAACAGTCATTAAAACCTGGGGCAGGCCAGGTACAGGGTCCCCCATGCCAGAAATTTAGAAGTTGTTGTATTTAACCTTAGTAGGTAATAAATATCTGCAATTACCCAGATTCATTTGTTTAGAGCAATTAGCTGAAAGGGTTAGATTACAGACCAGCATCATTATTGGACTTTTAAAAATTCATTTACAGGATGTAGACATTGTTGGTTAGGCCAGCATTTATTGCCCATCCCTAATTGTCCTGGAGAAGGTGCTGGTAGGCTGTCTTGAACCATTGCGTCCCCTGAGGTGCAAGTACAAGTACAGGTACAGTGCTGTCAGGGAGGAGTTCCAGGATTTTGACCCAGCGACAGTGAAGGATGGCGAGTGGCTTGGAGTGGAACTTCCAAGTGGTGGCCTTCCCATGTGTCTGCTGCTCTTGTCCTTCTAGATGGTAGCATCCATGGGTTTGGAGGGTGCTGTCTAAGGACTCCAGACTATATGTGAACAATGCCACAGGTCAAATGCTAAAATAGTAAATAAATTGATTGCACACCTGAAACGATTAAAATGTTTTAACTATCATTTTGATTTTGGTTACAGGTCCTTTCACAGATGTTGTCACTACAAACCTGAAACTAAGTAACCCTTCAGACAAAAATGTATGTTTTAAAGTGAAGACTACAGCCCCACGAAGGTATTGTGTGAGGCCTAACAGCGGAGTTATTGATGCAGGCACTTCAATCAATGTATCAGGTATGACACAGTTGTATGCCAGAGCTATGTTTGTGGATGTTTAACCTTTCTTGTCCCTTGGTGTCTGCTCTTTGTGATGTGCATGGTGTGACAGCAGTACTAATGGGTTCGAGTGTTGGAAATTGGGGCTGTATGTTGAATATCTGGGTGGGGGTTCAGGGTGTAGTATGGTGAGGATTCAACCACAGACTAATTAGAACATATTGGTACTAGGGCGGCACAGTGGTTAGCACTGCTGCCTCACAGCGCCAGGGACCCGGGTTCAATTCTGGCCTTGGGTGACTATCTGTGTGGAGTTTATTAAATCAGCAGCTCTTTACTTTCCACCAATGTCTAACTTTTAACAATTGTATGTTTGTAGACATCTAGCCTTTATCTTGGCATTTGTGAGGAGGGATATAATTTTGGCTGCAGTATGTTTTAGTTTTTCTTTTTGGTTTGACACTCTGAGCTCAGTATTAACACTATTATTCCCACAAAACTCATCTCCAAACTCCATGTCCTGGGCCTCAGCACCTCCCGCTGCAACTGGATCCAGAACTTCTTAACTTACAGACCACAATCAGTAAGGATAGGTGTTGTGCCTGCCGCACTCTGTTTCAATCCCTATACGGTGGACAAATAACTGCGAGTACACGCTTGTTAGTACAACCAATATTTATTTAAGACACACAATCAATAATCACCCACCCAACCAACAATAAGTTATCTTTACAGAAAATACAAGAGTTCAAGTCCAATACAAAACCTTGACTTAACTTTGCGTGACTGGCAAGTACCCAAGCAGATATTGGCCTTTATCTGTGCGCTGGTCTCGGTTGCCCTTTGCGTAGTCTGGTCCTTTGGTCTGGTCTGGCACTCTGGCTCTGGTCTTCCTTCTCGGGTGTGGTGGCTCCTCTTGTGCTGGTCGTTGCTGGCGATGGTCACCGGTGTTGTAGCTCATTCGTGGGGTCAGAAAGAGAGAGAGAGAGATTCTTGGTTGTGCAGCACCCTTTATACCCCGTTGGGTTTCGTGCTCCTTTTGGCCATTACCAATCAATCGATCAGGACTTGATCACCCCGAGTGATAAAGTCCAATCGGGTGCTGCCACACCAATCTCTGGGTGTGTCCCCAACGGCCATGTCTGCAGGTGCTGGGGGCACGTAGGGTTCACACCTCCCTCCCAAATAAGGGGTTACGGCGCCCTTATGTCTGGTAAACAACCCAGTTTGACCAGGAAGTCTCTTTGTCCTGAAGATGACCCATATCCTGTGTATTCACTCATCTGGGTTGCAGCCTGTTTGTCTCTGTCTTTTAGGCTGCAGCTTGTCGTTTTAGTTCTTGTCCAATTGTCCCAGAGTGCTTTACAAATCACCCGTTTGGCCACATAGGCAACAACACCTCTTCCACGATCAGCCTCAACACCGGTGCCCCACAAGGCTGTGTTCTCAGCCGCCTACTATACTCCTTATACACCTATGACTGAGTGGCCAAATTCCCCTCCAATTCGATTTTCAAGTTTGCTGACGACACCACCGTAGTGGGTCGGATCTCAAACAATGATGAGACTGTGCTGCCTCGGCAAAGCAGCCAGCATAATTAAGGACCCCACACACCCCAGACATTCTCTCTTCCACCACCTTCCATCAGAAAAAAGATACAAAAGCCTGAGGTCACACACCAACTGACTCAAGAACAGCTTCCCTGCTGCTGTCAGACTTTTGGATGGACTTACCTTGCATTAAGTTTGTCTCTCTACACCCTAGCTATGACTGTAATAGTGCATTCTGCACTTTCTCGTTTCCTTCTCTATGAACGGTATGTTTTGTCTACAGCACGCAAGAAACAATACTTTTCACTGTATGTTAATACATGTGACAATAATAAATCAAATCAAATCAGTATGAACAGATTTTGTTCAGTTTGACTTGCACGGTGTATAAGGGACATCTTTTTCACTGCAAAGAACATGAAACAAATATTGAAATTGTCCCGGGGCAATCCTGACCAAAGGCCAGAGTCAGGCAAAGTCAGTGCAAATGATTTTCTTTTAAATTAGTATACAGCAATAAGCATTAAATATCTGTTGGTTGATGGCGGAACATGTGATAGCTTAAGTATTGAGACCTCTGTTTCAAATCTATTGTCGCATTGAGCGATGAAGTCTTAAGATATCGGACATCAGATAATCAGGCTCACAACAGATTGTCTTTAAGACTATTAATGCCACAGCACAAATACAAACTGGGAACAGTTAGCCGATCCAGAGAACAAGAATAATAGTGTCTTAGCTTCCTTCTTACTAGTTCTCATCTGTTCAGCTGCAGCTATCTGAGTTAGTTTAATACTTTATTTTTTATTACAAGGCAGCCTGACCTTTCTCCATTTGAGCTTGTGTGTTGTTCTACACTGTTAATTCACACACAGTTACAGCTTTCTTCTGTTACAGCTTCATACAAAGATCCTCTGTTTACCCAACTTGTTAATGGCCAACTTAGCAGTATTTCATCAACCTGCATTCAGTTTGTTGTATTGCTTTTGGTTCATTTCAGTCAACACTATTTGAATTTCTTTCTAAGAATGAGCTTCCATTACCAGGATAAGAGCCTAATATTAAACAGGAAGTGTATTGGTTATGATACTTAACCAGCAATCCAGAGATTGTACCTTCAAGTCAACATCTTCGATCATTTGAGTTCCATTTGTCATTGAAGATCAGCTGCTTCGTTGTGTAGGGAACCAGCCACTACTTACTTAGTCTGACCTATACATGACTCTAGCCCATACAGTGGCTAACATAGTAATAGTGTTGTGTTGAGCGGTTCAATAAATTACAATAGAACATAGAACATTACAGCGCAGTACAGGCCCTTCGGCCCTCGATGTTGCGCCGACCAGTGGAACCAATCTAAAGCCCCTCTAATCTACACTAATCCAATATCATCCATATGTTTGTCCAATAACCATTTGAATGCCAGTTGACAAGTCCACCACTGCTGCAGGCAGGGCATTCCACGCCCTTACTACTATCTGAGTAAAGAACCTACCTCTAACATCTGTCCTATATCTCTCACCCCTCAATTTAAAGCTATGTCCCCTCGTGCTAACCATCACCATCCGAGGAAAAAGGTTCTCACTATCCACCCTATCTAATCCTCTGATCATCTTGTATGCTTCTATTAAGTCACCTCTTAACCTTCTTCTCTCTAACGAAAACAACCTCAAGCCCCTCAGCCTTTCCTCATACGATTTTCCCACCATACCAGGCAACATCCTGGTAAATCTCCTCTGCACCCTTTCCAACACTTCCATATCTTTCCTATAATGCGGCGACCAGAACTGTACGCAATACTCCAAATGCGGCCGCACCAGAGTTTTGTACAGTTGCAGCATGACCTCCTGGCTCCGAAACTCAATCCCTCTACCAATAAAAGCTAACACACCGTACGCCTTCTTAACAATCCTATCAACCTGGGTGTCAACTTTCAGGGATCTATGCACATGGACACCCAGATCCCTCTGTTCATCCACACTACCAAGTATCTTTCCATTCGCCCAGTACTCTGTATTCCTGATACTCGTTCCAAAGTGAATCACCTCACACTTTTCCGCATTAAACTCCATTTGCCACCTCTCAGCCCAGCTCTGCAATAGGCACTCCAAAGTTTTCTTTTGTTCAAAGTTCATTGGAGAACTTTGGAAAATAACAAGATGTACGATTAGTAGATACAGTATGTCCAAATTTGGGTTTTGTTTGGAGAGAGCATTTTAAGTTGGTGATCACTGGGGTTGATTATAAGTCAGTTTATTCTGGTGAAGGTAATTTAATGCGACAGATTGAAGTTCATCTCTCAAAAGGTACATTACAGCATATTTGACTGGGTGTTTATGTCATGCTGCTAGATCTCCGATGGTGCTATTTTCAGATGGGAGACCTAAAACATAGTAGTGATGTCTACCTGCTGACCCTGATCTATCCTGTCCCTTTTTAAGGCTGCTGCTCAAGTATTCCCTGTGTGATTCCAAGAAATTGTAATGGTTTATAAATTGACCTGCTGGTCAGTAAACGCCATGTCAGTTTTCAAGCACGAATTCAGAACTTTGGATGAAATGTTTGGTTTGTAATAGAAAGTGACAAACACTTTGTAGACACATCGCATAGCATTTGTTCATGATGGTTTAGTTGAATATAAGGAGGAGTTAGTTTTATACTAGGCATTGCAAAATGCAATATTTCATTACTATGGTGAGCATTTGTCCCTTCACAGCTATGAGGTCTAATTCATAAGAACATAATGTAAGAACTAGGAGCAGGAGTAGGCCATCTGGCCCCTTGAGCCTGCTCCACCATTCAATAAAATCATGGCTGATCTTTTTGTGGACTCGGCTCCACTTGCCCGCCCGCTCACTATAACCCTTAATTCCTTTCCTGTTCAAAAATTTATCTAACCTTGCCTTAAAAACATTCGACGAGGTAGCCTCAACTGTTTCACTGGGCAGGGAATTTGACAGATTCACAACCCTTTGGGTGAAGAAGTTCCTCCTAGACTCAGTCCTAAATCTGCTCCTCCTTACTTTGAGGCTCTGCCCCTTAGTTCTAGTTTCACCCGCCAGTGCAAACAACCTCCCTGCTTCTATCTATTCACTTCATAATTTTATGTATCCCTCCCTAATTCTTCTAAATTCCAATAAAGCCACAGTCTACTCAGGCTGTCCTCATAAGCTAACCCGCTCAACTCTGGAATCAACCTAGTGAATCTCCTCTGCACCCTCTCCTGAGCCAGTACATCCTTTCTCAAGTAAGGAGGCCAAAAGTGTACACAGTACTCTAGGCCTCACCAGTGCCTTATACAGCTGCAACATAACCTCCCTGTTTTTAAATTCCATCCCTCTTACAATGAAGGACAAAGTTCCATTTACTTTGTTAATTACCTGCAAACATAAGAACTCAGAGCAGGAGTAGGCCATCTGGCCCCTTGAACCTGTTCCACCATTCAATAAGATCATGGCTGATCTTTTCGTGGACTCAGCTCCACTTATCCGCCTGCTCACCATAACCCTTAATTCCTTTATTGTTCAAAAATTTATCTATCCTTGCCTTAAAAACATTCAATGAGGTAGCCTCAACTGCTTCACTGGGCAGGGAATTCCACAGATTCACAACCCTTTGTGTGAAGAAGTTTCTCCTCAACTCAGTTCTAAATCTGCTCCAACTTATTTTGAGGCCATGCCTTAGCTCTCGTTTCACCCGCCAGTGGAAACAACTTCCCTGCTTCTATCTTATCTATTCCCTTCATAATATATGTTTCTATAAGATCTCCCCGCATTCTTCTGAATTCCAATGAGTATAGCCCCAGTCTACTCGGTCTCTCCTCATAAGCCAACCCTCTCAACTCCGGAATCAACCTAGTGAATCTCCTCTGCACCTCTCCAGTGCCAGTATATCCTTTCCCAAGTAAGGAGACTAAAACTGTACACACTACTCCAGGTGTGGCCTCACCAGCACCTTATTATACAGCTGCAACATAACCTCACTGTTTTTAAACTCCATCCCTCCAGCAATGAAGGACAAAATTCCATTTGCCGCCTTAATTACCTGCTGCACCTGCAAACCAACTCCTTGTGATTCTTGCACAAGGACACCCTCTGCACAGCAGCATGCTGTAATTTTTTACCATTTAAATAATAGCCCATTTTGCTGTTATTCCTATCAAAATGGATGACCTCACATTTACCAACATTGTACTCCATCTGCCAGACCCTCGCTTACTCAGACTATCGATATCCCTTTGCAGACTTTCAGCGTCCTCTGCACACTTTGCTCTGCCACTCATCTTAGTGTCATCTGCGAATTTTGACACACTACACTTGGTCCCCAACTCCAAATCATCTATGTAAATCGTAAACAATTGCAGTCCCAACACTGATCCCTGAGCCACTACTCACTGATCGCCAACCCATTTACCCCCACTCTTTGCTTTCTCTTAGTTAACCAATCCTCTATCCATGCTAATACATTACCCATAACACTGTGCACCTTTATCTTAGTAAGAAGTTTAACAACACCAGGTTAAAGTCCAACAGGTTTATTTGGTAGCAAAAGCCACACAAGCTTTCGGAGCTGCAAGCCCCTTCTTCAGGTGAGTGGGAATTCTGTTCACAAACAGAGCATATAAAGACACAGACTCAATTTACATGAATAATGGTTGGAATGCGAATACTTACAACTAATCAAGTCTTTAAGAAACAAAACAACATGAGTGGAGAGAGCATCAAGACAGGCTAAAAAGTTTTTAGCCTGTCTTGTAAATTGAGTTTGTGTCTTTATATGCTCTGTGTGTGAACAGAATTCCCACTCACCTGAAGAAGGGGCTTGCAGCTCCGAAAGCTTGTGTGGCTTTTGCTACCAAATAAACCTGTTGGACTTTAACCTGGTGTTGTTAAACTTCTTACTGTGTTTACCCCAGTCCAATGCCGGCATCTCCACATCACCTTTATCTTATGCAGCAGTCTTTGGTATTGCACCTTGTCAATGCCTTCTGGAAATCCAGACGCACTACATCCACAGGTTCCCCATTGTCCACTGCGCATGTAATGTTCTCAAAGAATTCCACCAAATTAGTCAAACATGACCTTCCCTTCATGAACCCATGCTGCGTCTTACCAATGGGACAATTTATATCCAGGTGTCTTGCTATTTCTTCCTTGATGATAGATTCAAGCATTTTCCCTACTACAGAAGTTAAGCTAACCGGCCTATAGTTACCCGCCTTTTGTCTACCTCCTTTTTTTAAACAGTGGCGTCACATTTGCTGTTTTCCAATCTGCGGGAACCACCCCAGAGTCTAGCGAATTTTGGTAAATTACCATTAGTGCATTTGCTATTTCCCCCGCCATCTCTTTTAGTACCCTGGGATGCATTCCATCAGGGCCAGGAGACTTGTCTACCTTTAGCCCCATTAACTTGCCCAACACTACCTCTTTTGTGATAATGATGGTTTCTAGTTCCTCAGCTGCCATAGTCTTCCTGTCATCAATTTTTGGCATGTTATTTGTGTCTTCCACTGTGAAGACCGACACAAAATACCTGTTCAATGCCTCAGCCAAACCAACTTTCTACGATTCATGCACAAGGACACTCGGGTCCCTCTGCACAGCAGCATGCTGCAATTGTTTTACCATTTAAATAATGGTCCATTTTTGCTGTTGTTCATAAGTACATAATTGCAACTACTTGCAATTATGTAGCACCTTCAATATAGTAGGGAATTGCAGAGTCAAAGATCTTAGCAGCTGAAGGCATAGCTGCCAGTGGTAGACTGATAAAAATCAGGAATGCATAAGAGATCAGAATTAGAGGAACTCTGAAATCTGAGATACAGCATTGGACAGAATAGAGAAGCTAAGGCCATAATTTGAGTTTTGGAAAAAATACGAGTATTTTAAAATTGAGGCACTGCCCATCAGAAAGCAATGTGGGTCAGCAAACACAGGGATGATGCGTGAACGGAACTTGATGTGCGATAGAATAAAGGCAGAGGACTTTGGATAAGCTGAAGTTTATGGAATGGGGGTGTATTTTCAAAATGTCTGACTGGCTTTGTGACTTAGTTTTGTATTAATCCCTGTGTAACCATGAGCAAAATGATGTCCAAGTTTTGGTCTGTATTAGCCACATGACTTGGCAATCTGGCTCTTCAATTTCAGTCTGATGTGTGGTCAGAAATTGGCATGTGTGTGTGGCTGGAGAAGTACCACTTTTCATAGAATCATAACCCTACAGTGCAGAAAGAGACCATTCGGCCCATCGAGTCTGCACCGACCATAATCCCACCCAGGCCCTACCCCCATCCTTACATATTTACCTGCTCACCCCTCTAACCGACGCATCTCAGGACACTAAGGGGCAATTTTAGCACGGCCAATCAACCTACCCCGCACATCTTTGGACTGTGGGAGGAAACCGGAGCACCTGGAGGAAACCCACGCAGACACGAGGAGAATGTGCAAACTCCACACAGACAGTGACCCAAGCTGGGAATCGAACCCAGGTCCCTGGAGCTGTGAAGCAGCAGTGCTAACCACTGTGCTACCGTGCTGCCTGTTGAGGACCTGTTTGATACAGCTCAATGTGCATAACAGCAAAGTTATTTATCGCAGTTACTACAGTGACTTCATGTCCCTGGTAGTTGGGGCTGCAGGCTGATTTATCACTTTTCCCCTCTTTCTCTTGAGCCGCAGCACTTTTGCTAATGATGTCTATTGTCAAACCTTGTCCTGAATAGGCCTGGTAAGATGGTGTTGAAGGGAGTAGCATGTTACTAATTTTTATGTGACAAGGAAGGTTGTGTTTACTGCACATCCCTGGTTGTCATGAATAACTGTGGTCTGCTGGGCTGCTGCAGAGGGCATGAGGATGAAACCCCATAGTCTGACTTGGCGTCATGTATAAGCCAGATCTAGTATGGGTGGCATGTTTCCTGGGATTTTTGCAGCAATCACATATTTTTCTTTTGTACCAGCCATGGATCATCAGATGAATTCAAATCAATTGCACAACTTGCCATGATGGTATTTGACCTCAGGGTTGCTCTTCCAGTACCAGACTTGCAATACGACCCTGTAATTAATCTACTACATTGGGGGACTCTGGCCTTTTTCTTTTTGTGGGACGTTTAGCTGCATAATGTGGAACTTTGAGGGCAATGTATAAAATTTAAATCTGTGTACGTCAGTTTGTGTGTAACTCAAATTCTGGGTGTTTTGAATTGCTATTTATCCAGCAGTGATGCATCAGCATTAAACACTACCATCTCTAAACTTCCAGATACACAAATTACAGATTGGATTGTATGTTGCTTGTGAGACAAAGATTGGAAATCACTTTGCTGTGAGCATGGGGATACCATGCCTATGTAAGAACATAGCTAGAAAAAATACACGAGGGAGAAGAGGTATAGAAGGTTATACTGCTGGGATTAGAGGAAGAGGGGTGAGAGATAGCCCACATGGGGTACAAACAAGTTGGGCCAAGTGGCCTGTTTTGTGTTGTACATTCTGTGTGGTGATCCTGTGAACATGGGAGCAGGGAAAAAGGTTGCTTTGGCGCTCCAGTCTTTGACATAAATCTGCTATGTTGCAATTTTGAGATTGTTGCTGAGGAAACCTGAATGATTATTTTCTTTGGTTCTGTTGACACTTGTGCACAAGTTGCCACACGCCAGCCCTTTGCTGTAAGAACATGACAATGCTGGTAAGTGATGTGCATATCTGTGAACTTCTCCAGAATATACTTTGTTTAATCCTTTGAGCTGATTCTTGGTTATTATGTTTGTGGCAGCGAAATACTTAACTGAACTGGCCAAATGTTACAAAATTTGGAAAAGACCAGCTGCTCCATCAAGTCTACCCCACAGTAGTGAATGCTGGAGCACTTTGATTAAATAGTTCCAACCTTCCAGCAGCTGTGTCCCCCCTTCACTTTGTGCCAGGCCTAATGCATGGTCTAAAATTCCCCAAGCCCTAAAGGGAAAATTCTATTGAAACATGATCACTCCTGTTATTATCTGACGTGCATGATGTGAACTTTGTCCCAGTCAAGAACCTGCCAGTTCTCTCCAAGACATCGGGAATCAGCGCATCAGTACTGAGACTAACCCCTTTCTGGGCAAAGAAGAACAACCTAACACCCAGGATATTGCCACTCATAGGTGGTTTAAATATCTGTCCTCTGGTCCCCCTTGATGTGTTTGACTGCATAATCTATGAATAGAAATAATAACTAGCTCTGACGTTATTTTGTAGACTTCCATTAGGTCACCTTTAAGTCTAAATTGCAGTAAATAGTCTAAGCTTTTTGTGCTTGGGAAGAGTTCATAATCACACTTGTATCTCTTCTGGGCCATTTTGAAGGCCTTGATATGCTCCCTCACCATTGCACTTGGTGCCCTGCTACCTTTCGCTGGCGCATGCAGCATTCTATTCCCCTACCAGCATCATGGCGCCCTGCTCCCCCACCACCATCAGCAACACGGAGCCATGCTCACCCCCACCTTCTTCTTCCCCCCCCCCCCCCCCCCCCCCCCCCCTCACTCTTTCCTCTCTCTCTCTGGTGGGCACCCTGCTGTCTCCAGGAACAGCTCTCCAAACGTCCAACTGTAAAACTCAACCAGGATGCACTGATGAGTAAGATTAAACATGACATTGATATTTGGCTGAGCTTGGTGCTTGGATTGTTGGACTTGCGAGCCCATGATTTGGGCAATCTTGCAATAGAGGACCAACTATCACTAAAAATAAGGAGCGAGGTCAGGAGAAATTCCTACATGTCGAGGTTTGTTTAGAGTAATGTTTTCCCACAAGAAGTGGTTGAAGTAGGTGTTTCCTTGAGATATATTGAGTCAGTTTTTAAGTAGAGCAAGATATATTGTTAAAGGCAAAATACTGAATACTGAAGATTTGAAATAAAACAGGAAATTCTTTCATAACTCAGCAGCTCTAGCAGCATCTGTAGAGAGAGCGCCTCCAGAAGGCTCCATTGATAGCAAAGCAATGCTGTTCAACCCATTTTCAATTTCTGCCCCCTTGTCACATTTCTTGTTCTTCTCTCTCTCTCTCTCTCCCCCCCACCCCTCCCAACTCAGCTTTTTCCTTCAGTCTCCATGCCCCATCATACCTCATCCAACCTGGTATTTGCTTGTCTGAACTGGGCCTTCGGCACTGAAGTTGCTTCTTGTTTGTCCTTCTCAATCTGTCCTTGATCCCTGCATGTTAGCCAAGCAAGAGGAATATGTGTCTAACAACCTCATTTCAATTATTTACTTTCTGAACAGTGAAATATTGTTAATGGTAGGTTTGGCATTGTAGAGCTTTTAACTTTTGAATAAGTAACAATTCTATGATCTCAAGATCCTATAACCTGCTGTGAAGTTTTATTTTCCAAAAATGTAATTACAATTTTCGAGGAAAATTCTTCTTGTGTACTTGAGGAGCCTTCTTATACACAAGTAATGGTGGAGTGAAGGTGGGTGACGCTAACACTTCTGTCCCATTTCTGCGTATACCCTAGTGCTGTGACATCTGCCCCCACCTTCTAAATCCTCCCAGTATTTTCATACTAGTTCCCCCCCCCCCCCTCCCCCCATAAACTCACTGCTGTGTGTCTGTCCCATTTCGGTGGTAGTACTAGCTTCATGTTGCCAATGCATCAGACAAATGTGCACATGTGGATGTTTGTATACTCACAGCTGCTTCCAAGGTGCAATTAATAATCTAATTGCTGGTCTGTTTTCAGTAAGCAGTGGAGTTCCATTAAGGCCAGTGATCAAGAAACTGCATTGCTGGATTATAGAGTTGGCCAAACCACTTGGCCAGCTGGCAACTTATATTTTGCTGCCTTTGTAAAGAGCATTTGTTTAGAATAGCTAGTGCAATAGTGGAACACAGTCACTTTTTTTATTAATTCACAGGCTGTGGACATTGTTGGTAAGGTTGGCATTTATTGCCATCCCAAATTACCGTTGATGAGATTATGGTGAGCTGCTGTCCTGAATACAACTGAATGGCTTGCTCGGATGTTTCACAGGGCAGTTGATTCAGCTGCGTTGGTGTGGGTCTGGAGTCACATGTAGGCCAAACTGGGTAAGGACAGCAAATTTCCTTCCTCCAAAGGACATTAATGAACCAAATGGGGTTTTACAGTAATCCGATTACTGATACTAGATTTCATACCAGATTATAGTTAATTAAATTTGAATTCCCCCAGTTGAGCTCCTGTCTCTGGATCATTAATTCAGGTCTCTGGATTACTTGTCTAGTATCATAACCAGTATGCAGCAGCATCCTATGTTTTTTTTCCCTCCCGAGTTGTGTGGTGCATAAGACCAAGTATGGCCACCTCTGGACTCCATTTGATGGTGAAGCTAATTCAGAATTTTAACAAATGTTGCCTCACCAAGTCAGTGGATATTTTGCGTGCATGCGTGCATCTGTGGGTTATGCGCAAGATGACTGTATTCGGGTTCTTTTTGCACAAAAAAGGTGTATTTTATTTTGTTCCTTCCTAAGGGAACCTTTTGTCTTTACTGTCAGATTGTGTTTGCTATGTACAGTGCAGAGATGCTGTTATGGGAGCACAAGGCTGGCTACCTAATCCCAAGTCAAACTTAGTGCATGTTAGTATGCCCCAAGATGTTATGGATCCCTAACATTCCTAGTGGACAGTGCAGCTGATGGAAGGAACCCCATTGGCTGTGTGGCAAGAATTTAATTATTTGCAAAAGCCATATAGAAACCAGAAGCATTCAGCACCGCACCGACGAACTGTGAAATACAAGGATCAAAATGAAACTCAGTAGCACTGTCCCATGGGCATGTTTAGCCTCCCAGTTGCAGTCCAGTAATAAACGATGATGCAAGTCCAGCTTCTTCACAAACTCACTTTATTCTCTTTTACAACTCCATATACACACCCAACAACCAGTGCCACCTGTAACGCCTTATATATCTCGGTAAGTACTATTAAACAACTGTTAATGGGGCAGACTGCTTTCTGCTTGATCCAAATACAAATTCAGAGCAAGTTGATGGCTGAAATTACAGCGCAGATTGGAAACAGGTTGGTTGTGAGGATAACCACTGACCAAGATCATGTCAGCAGGAAATTCCTTTGCTGATAGTTTTTGTCTCATAGAACAGAATCATCATTGAATCCCTACAGTGCAGAAGGAGGCCGTTCGGCCCATCGAGTCTGCACTGACCACAATCCCACCCTATACCCGCAACCCCACATATTTACCTTGCTAATCCCTTGACACGAGGGACCAATTTAGCATAGCTAATCAACCTAACCCGCACATCTTTGGACTGTGGGAGGAAACCGGAGCACCAGGAGGAAACCCACGCAGACACGGGGAGAATGTGCAAACTTCTCACAGACAGTGACCTGAGGCTGGAATTGAACCTGGGTCCCTGGCATGGTGAAGCAGCAGTGCTGACCCCTGTGCTGCACCACGGTTGCCTGATGCTACAATGTCAGTTTGGGATTTGAAGATGTTCATCTTCTCCTCCTTCCAGAATGCAGGAACACCCAACTGTTACTGGCTTTCCCATAGATGAGGGAACCATTGAGTTTGGCTCAGTAGTAGCATCTGTATCCCTGAATCAATGTAGCACTGAAGTGTATGTCTGCATTATGTACTCAAATCTCTGGAGTGGGATTTGAACTCAGGACCTCTTAACTTGGTAGAGTGCCATCACTGATCCAAGGTTGATGCCTAAGCCGGTATAAATATCAAAGAGAATATCAATTGCATTTTATTACAACCCATTCCCAGTAATAGAACATAGAACATAGAACATTACAGCGCAGAACAGGCCCTTCGGCCCACGATGTTGCACCGACCAGTTAAAAAAAAAACTGTGACCCTCCAACCTAAACCAATTTCTTTTCGTCCATGAACCTATCTACGGATCTCTTAAACGCCCCCAAACTAGGCGCATTTACTACTGATGCTGGCAGGGCATTCCAATCCCTCACCACCCTCTGGGTAAAGAACCTACCCCTGACATCGGTTCTATAACTACCCCCCCTCAATTTAAAGCCATGCCCCCTCGTGCTGGATTTCTCCATCAGAGGAAAAAGGCTATCACTATCCACCCTATCTAAACCTCTAATCATCTTATATGTTTCAATAAGATCCCCTCTTAGCCGCCGCCTTTCCAGCGAAAACAATCCCAAATCCCTCAGCCTCTCCTCATAGGATCTCCCCTCCATACCAGGCAACATCCTGGTAAACCTCCTCTGCACCCTCTCCAAAGCCTCCACATCCTTCCTGTAATGTGGGGACCAGAACTGCACACAGTACTCCAAGTGCGGCCGCACCAGAGTTGTGTACAGTTGCAACATAACGCTACGACTCCTAAATTCAATCCCCCTACCAATAAACGCCAAGACACCATATGCCTTCTTAACAACCTTATCTACTTGATTCCCAACTTTCAGGGATCTATGCACACATACACCTAGATCCCTCTGCTCCTCCACACTATTCAAAGTCCTCCCGTTAGCCCTATACTCAACACATCTGTTATTCCTACCAAAGTGAATTACCTCACACTTCTCCGCATTAAACTCCATCCGCCACCTCTCGGCCCAACTTTGCAACCTGTCTAAGTCTTCCTGCAAACTACGACACCCTTCCTCACTGTCTACCACACCACCGACTTTGGTGTCATCAGCAAATTTGCTAATCCACCCAACTATACCCTCATCCAGATCATTAATAAATATTACAAACAGCAGTGGCCCCAAAACAGATCCCTGAGGTACACCACTTGTAACCGCACTCCATGATGAATATTTACTATCAACCACCACCCTCTGTTTCCTATCCGCTAGCCAATTCCTGATCCAATTTCCTAGATCACCCCCAATCCCATACATCTGCATTTTCTGCAGAAGCCTACCATGGTGAACCTTATCAAACGCCTTACTAAAATCCATATATACCACGTCCACTGCCTTGCCCCCATCCACCTCCTTGGTCACTTTCTCAAAAAACTCAATAAGGTTAGTAAGGCACGACCTACCTGCCACAAAACCATGCTGACTATCACCTATCAATTCATTACTCTCCAAATAACTATAAATCCTATCCCTTATAATGGAGCAGATGTAGAGAAAATTGCTCTCTCAAATTATCATTTGGAGAAAGCTGCTTCGGTAGTTCTGGGGTTTATACGCTACATATTGAATCTCAGCTATCCTGTAAGTGTGGTGTACTGGAGCTCTTTACAATGCACTCTGTTCTCAAAGGCAGTTGCATATCCTGCTTTTATCTTTGATCTATTTTTATAGTTGATCAAATGGTTAGCAAAGGCTGCATCATATATTTGAATGGAACAATGTCCTTCCATGTATTCAAATGGGAGGGGGTGTGGATTAGTCAGCTTAATGTCAGTGCATAAAGGAAGGGATGGTATTCACGGGCAATTGCTTCCAGTACTGGAAGACATCTTTTAAAAAACACACTGCAGAGCCAGTTCTCAGCCTTTCTCTCTATCACACAATGTCATACTGGTGAAAGGCACTGCCTGTTGTGATACTGAGCAAAACGGACAGACTCAGATTCAGTTTCTACTGAGTACTAACTTAGCTGGTATCTGCCAGGTTAGGGTGCAAATGTTGGCCCAGCAATGGGCTGGGTGGGGGGCAGGTGCAGTTTGGGTGCACACATGAAGGATGGCCACTTGGTTGAGGTAATGGAGGCCAACCAAAGATGTGCGGGTTAGGAGGATTGGCTATGCTAAATTGCCCCTTAGTGTCCCGGGATGCGTAGGTTAGAGGGATTAGTGGGGTAAAAATGTAGGGTTACGGATATAGGGCCTAGGTGGGATTGTCTTTGGTGCAGACTCGATGGGCCAAGTGGCTTCCTTCTGCGCTGTAGGGTTTCTATGATTCTAGTCCCCATTGAATTAGTGCAGCCGGAGTTGACCTTCAGAAGAGGATGAGAAAATTGGAAGGTAAATCCATGCTGGGTCCAGGAGATAAATCAGCAATGGATATTAATTTCTGTTTTATTTGTGCCCACACCTTTTACTGCAGGAAAAGTTTATAGTATTACCAATTAAAATCAAACTATTTTTAGTTATGATGTTCCAACACAGAACTGTTCTAGGTCACAAGGAAAATTTAATGTATCTATAATGCTGTATCAAGTATGATCTTTGTTTTAAGATAAATAGATTTTAATAGATCTACCTTTGATACCTCCATTCCTATCAATGCCTCTTTTTGTTTTCCACTTCTTTCCTTGGGACGGTTCCTACCTTCACTTCCTCAAGTCCAAGGAGCACCAGTTGTTATATCATCTGTTGAATCACTAGTCATTACCAGATCTGACTTAGGTCATGTTGTACACTGCTGTCTTTACCTCTCCATTGCCCTACTCCACCCATCTCTGCTCATTCCTCCAGCCTCATGTATACTTCCATCCTCCTCCTTCTTGCTCTTACTCCCTTTCACCCCACTGTTAGTGGTCAAACTTATCTTCTGAACTTTCCTCCCTGAACTACTTTTCCCAACTCTCTACTCGCTCCCTAATTTTAAAAAAAGTTAATGGGATGTGCTGGCAAGGCTAGTACTTATTGCCTATCCCTAATTGGTCTTGAGAAGGTGGTGGTGAGCCACATCCTTGAATTGCTGGAGTCCATGTGGTGTGGAAACACTCTGTTATTAGGGAGGGAGTTCCAGGTATTAGACCCAGCAAAAGCAAAGGAATGGTGATATAGATAACTTGAAGGGCTATTTTAAGGTGCTGGTATTCCTTTTCCTCTGCTACCTTTGTCCTTCTAGGTAATAGAGATTGCAGGTTTAGAAGGTGCTGCTGAAGGAGGCTTGCTGAGTTGCTGCAGTGAATCTTAAAAGTTCTCTATCTGTCTCTCTCTCTAACTCTACCTGAATCCATCTCAAGTTCTAAATGTCCATCTCCTTGACCATGCTTCAGTCACCACCCTGTCCTCCCAGCTCTCCTTCAATAGTTCAATGTTTTGTTTCTTTTTCAATTCTGTAGAGCACATTGTGATGTTTTTTCCCTCTTAAAGATGTGACTACGTGTTGTCAGAATGTATCACAGAAATCACAGAAACCCTGCAGTGCAGAAGGAGGCCATTCGGCCCATCGAGTCTGCACCGACCACAATCCCACCCAGGCCCTACCCCCATATATTTTTTTTACCCGCTAATCCCTCTAACCTACGCATCTCAGGACTCTAAGGGGCAATTTTTAACCTGGCCAATGAACCTAACCCGCACATCTTTGGACTGTGGGAGGAAACCAGAGCACCCAGAGGAAACCCATGCAGACACGAGGAGAATGTGCAAACTCCACACAGACAGTGACCCAAGCCGGGAATCGAACCCAGGTCCCTGGAGCTGTGAAGCAGCAGTGCTAACCACTGTGCTACTGTGCCACCCGTATGTAGCTGCAATCAGAATACTGTAAGTACTTGATGTAAAACTGGGTTATGTCTTCTTCCCAATTACTGTTCTTCTCCAGCTCCATCCCTACTATAATTTATCACAGGCCTTGAAACCTTTGGTACAGTGTTGAAGTAGCCCTTCTTCATGTGTAAACTCAGTGAGTGAAGGGTGGCAACTCAGGTATTGAGAAGATACTGTAGCCAAACCTGAACCTGCTATGTTTGTACAGAGCAACTTTGCATGAGGTTATGATGGCATTTAGGAGAGGGAGAGGGAATGCTGGTGGGAATATCTTCCCAACTGTAGGGCAGATAATGCTAATAGTGACATTTTAACTGTGTACAGCTGAGCTGTATTCACAACAATTCTTTTAACCACTCTGCCTTTGGGGGAGCAATTGAAAGCCATTTGAACAGAAATGTTCAAACATTCAACAGTTAAAGAGGTGTTCAATGAATTCCTGATATCCGTTTTTGGAAAAAAATTATGAACAAATTCCAAATCTCATCACATCAACTATATGGGGGACCAGAGAAATTAAAAAATGAAGACTTGCATTTATGTGGCATTTTACATAACAACTGGGTGTCTCAAAGTGTCTCACAGCCAATGCAGTACTTGTGAAATGTAGTCACACTGTTATAATGTAGGAAGCACAGCAGCCAATTCGCACTTGGAGTCATAGACATACAGAATGGAAAGAGGCCCTTCGGCCCAACCCATCCATGCCAACCAGGTTTCCTAAACTGAACGAGTCCCATTTGCCGGCATTTGGCTCATATCCCTTGAAACCTTTCCTATCCATGCACCTGTCCAAAGGTCTTTTAAATGTTGTAATTGTACCTGCCTCTACCCCCACCTCGGGTAGCTCATTCCATACATGCATCACCTCTGTGAAAAAGTTGCCCCTCAGCGCTCTTTTAAATCTTTCCCCTCTCACCTTAAACCTATGCCCTCTAGTTTTGGACTCCCCTATCCTGGGGAAAAAGACCTTGGCTATTCACATTATCTATGCCCCTCATGATTTTATAAACCTCATCCTCCGAAGCTCCTGGGGAAAAAGACCCAGCCTATCCAGCTTCTTATACTTCAAATCACCACCCTCTATCTGCTACTTGACAAATTCCCACAAAATAGTGCCCTGAGATTTTTTTACATTTGATTTGATTTATTATTGTCACATGTATTAGTATACAGTGAAAAGTATTGTTTCTTGCATGCTATGCAGACAAAGCATACCGTACACAGGGAAGAAAAGGAGAGAGTGCAGAATGTAGTGTTACAGTCATAGCTAGGGTGTAGAGAAAGATCAACTTAATGCGAGGTAGTCTAATGGCAGCAGGGAAGAAGCTGTTTTTGAGTTGGTTGGTACGTGTCCTCAGACTGTTGTATCTTTTTCCCAATGGAAGAAGGTGGAAGAGAGTATGTCCTGGGTGCATGGGGTCCTTGATTATGCTGGCTGCTTTTCTGAGGCAGCGGGAAGTGTAGACAGTGTCAATGAATGGGAGGCTAGTTTGAGTGATGGACTGGGCTTCGTTCACGACCCTTTGTAGTTTATTGCGGTCTTGGACAGAGCAGGAGCCATACCAAGCTGTGATACAACCGGAAATAATGCTTTCTATGATGCATCTGTAGAAGTTGGTGAGAGTTGTACTGAACATGCCAAACTTCCTTAGTCTCCTGAGAAGGTAGAGACGTTGGTGAGTTTTCTTAACTATAGCGTCGGCATGGAAGGACCAGGACAGGTTGCTGGTGATCTGGACACCTAAAAACTTGAAGCTCTCGACCATTTCTACTTTGTCCCCATTGATGTAGACAGGGGCATGCCCTCCACTATGCTTCCTGAAGCCGATGACTATCTCCTTTGTTTTGTTGACGTTGAGGGAGAGACTATTGTCGTCGCACCAGTTCACAAGATTCTCTACCTCTTTCCTGCACTGTGTTTCGTCATTGCTTGAGATCTGACCCACGATGATGGTGTCACAGAGTCATAGAAGTTTACAGCATGGAAACAAGCCCTTCGGCCCAACTTGTCCATGCCACCCCTTTTTCTTTCAACTCCTAAGCTAGTCCCAATTGCCCATGTTTGGCCCATATCCCTCTATACCCATCTTACTCATGTAACTGTCTGAATGCTTTTTAAAAGACAATTGTACCCGCTTCTACTACATTTGGCAGCTTGTTCCAGAAACTCACCACCCTCTGTATGAAAACATTGCCCCTCTGGACCGTGTTTTATCTCTCCCCTCTCGCCTTAAACCTATGTCCTCTAGTTTTAGACAATATTTGGAAAACAATATTGACTAACTAGCTGATCTATGCCCCTCATTATTTTATAGACCTCTATAAGATCACCCCGAAGCCTCCTACGCGCCAGAGAAAAAAGTCCCAGTCTATCCAGCCTCTCCTTATAACTCAAACCGTCAAGTCCCGGTAACATCCTAGTAAATCTGCACTCTTTCTAGTTTAATAATATCCTTTCTATAATAGGATGACCAGAACTGTACACAGTATTCCAAGTGTGGCCTTACTAATGTCTTGTACAACTTCAACAAGACATCCTAACTCCTGTATTCAATGTTCTGACCAGTGAAACCGAGCATGCCAAATGCCTTCTTCACCACTCTGTCCACCTGTGACTCCACTTTCAAGGAGCTATGAACCTGTACCCCTAGATCTATTTGTTCTATAACTCTCCCCATCGCCCTACCATTAGCTAAGTACTGCCTTGGTTCGATCGACCAAAATGCATTACCTCGCATTTATCTAAATTAAACTCCATCTGCCATTTGTCAGCCCACTGGCCCAATTGATCAAGATCCCATTACAATCCTAGATAACCTTCACTGTCCACTATGCCACCAATCTTGGTGTCGTCTGCAAACTTACTAACCATACCTCCTAAATTTTCATCCAAATCATTAATATAAATGACAAATAACAGCGGACCCAGCACCGATCCCTGAGGCACACCGCTGGTCACAGGCCTCCAGTTTGAAAAACAATGCTCTACAACCACCCTCTGTCTTCTGTCATCAAGCCAATTTTGTATCCGTTTGGCTACCTCACCTTGGATCTCCCATGAGATTTAACCTTATGCAACAACCTACCATGTGGTACCGTGTCAAAGGCCTTGCTAAAGTCCATGTAGACAACATCAACTGCACTGCCCTCATCTACCTTCTTGGTTACCCCTTCAAAAAACTCAATTAAATTTGTGAAACATGATTTTCCACTCATAAAGCCATATTGCCTGTCCCTAATCAGTCCTTGCATCTCTAAATGCCTGTAGATTCTGTCTCTCAGAATACCTTCCAACAACTTACCCACCACAGATGTGAGGCTCACCGGCCTGTCGTTCCCAGGCTTTTCCCTGCAGCCCTCCTTAAACAAAGACACGACATTTGCCACTCTCCAATCGTCAGGCACCTCACCTGTGACTATCAGTGATTCAAATATCTCTGCTAGGGGACCTGCAATTTCCTCCCTAGCAACAAAGAACAAAGAACAGTACAGCACAGGAAACAGGCCCTTCGGCCCTCCAAGCCTGTGCCGCTCCTTGGTCCAACTAGACCAATCGTTTGTATCCCTCCATTCCCAGGCTGCTCATGTGACTATCCAGGTAAGTCTTAAACGATGTCAGCGTGCCTGCCTCCACCACCCTACTTGGCAGCGCATTCCAGGCCCCCACCACCCTCTGTGTAAAAAACGTCCCTCTGATGTCTGAGTTATACTTCGCCCCTCTCAGCTTGAGCCCGTGACCCCTCGTGATCGTCACCTCCGACCTGGGAAAAAGCTTCCCACCGTTCACCCTATCTATAATCTTGTACACCTCTATTAGATCTCCCCTCATTCTCCGTCTTTCCAGGGAGAACAAGCCCAGTCTACCCAATCCCACAATGTCCTGGGATACACTTCTTCAGGTCCTGGGGATTTACCTACCTTGATGCACTTTAAGACTTACAGCACCTCCTTCTCTGTTTATGTACACTCCTCAAGACATAACTATTTATTTCCTCAAGTTCCCTGACTTCTGTCAAAGAACAAAAAAACAAACAACAAAGAAAATTACAGCACAGGAACAGGCCCTTCGGCCCTCCAAGCCTGCACTGACCATGCTGCCTGACTTAACTAAAACCCCCTACGCTTCCGGGGACCATATCCCTCTATTCACATCTCATTCATGTACTTGTCAAGGCGCCCCTTAAAAGTCACTACCGGATCCACTTCCACGACCTCCCCCGGCAACGAGTTCCAGGCACCCACTACTCTCTGTGTAAAACATCTGCCTCGTACATCTCTTTTAAAACTTGCCCCTCGCACCTTAAACCTATGCCCCCTAGTAATTGACTCTTCCACCCTGGGAAAAAGCTTCTGACTATCCACTCTGTCCATGCCTCTCATACTTTTGTAGACTTCTATCAGGTCTCCCCTCAACCTCCGTCGTTCCAGTGAGAACAAACCAAGTTTCTCCAACCTCTCCTCATAGATAATGCCCTCCATGCCAGGCAACATCCTGGTAAATCATTTCTGTACTCTCTCCAAAGCCTCCACATCCTTCTGGTAGTGTGGCATCCAGAATTGGACACTATATTCCAAGTGCGGCCTAACTATAAAGCTGCAACATGACTTGCCAATTTTTAAACTCAATACCCCGGCCGATGAAGGCAAGCATGCCGTATGCCTTCTTGACAACCTTCTCCACCTGCATTGCCACTTTCAGTGACCTGTGTACCTGTACACCCAGATCCCTTTGCCTATCAATACTCCTAAGGGTTCTACCATTTACTGTATATTTCCTCTCTCTATTATACCTTCCAAAATGCATTACCTCACATTTGTCTGGATTAAACTCCATCTGCCATCTCTCCGCCCAAGTCTCCAACTGATCTATATCCTGCTGTATCCTCTGATGGTCCTCATCGCTATCCGCAAATCCACCAACCTTTGTGTTGTCCACAAACTTGCTAATCAATCCAGTTACATTTTCCTCCAAATTATTTATATATATTACAAACAGCAAAGGTCCCAGCACTGATCCCTGAGGAACACCACTTGTCACAGCCCTCCATTCAGAAACGCACCCTTCCACTGCTACCCTCTGTCTTCTTTAACCGAGCCAGTTTTGTATCCACCTTGCCAGCTCACCTCTGATCCCATGCGACTTCACCTTCTGCACCAGTCTGCCATGAGGGACCTTGTCAAAGGCCTTACTGAAGTCCCTGGAGACAACATCCACTGCCCTACCCTCATCAATCATCTTCGTCACTTCCTCGAAAAACTTGATCACCTGCCCTTCCTTATTTCCCAAGAAAACTGTTACCGGCCCTTATTTCCCAAGAGGAGGTCAAGTTTTGTCCGCTCTCTATTGGACCATCCACATACTGAATGAGAAATATCCCAGTCCCATGTACCCATCCATGCCCTGAGTTCATCTGCCTTGCCTGTCAGGCCTCTTGCATTGAAATAAATGCAGTTTAATCTGGACTTCCCTTGCTCTCTGTCTTGTTTTTGCCTGACCTGTTTACTGATTACTGACACTGCCATTACTATTTAATGTGCTCTCTTTAACTTCTGTGCTGTCTAGTGAGAGTGAGGAGAAGAATAGGGAGAGAGCAGATGAACACGTGGTTACAGGGATGGTGCAGGAGGGAGGGTTTCAGATACCTGGACAATTGGGGCTCTTTCTGGCGTAGGTGGGACCTCTACAAACAGGAAGGTCTGCACCTGAACCAGAGGGGAACCAATATCTTGGGGGGGAAATTTACTAATGCTCTTCGGGAGGGTTTAAACTAATTCAGCAGGGGGGTGGGTACCTGAATTGTAGCTCCGGTGTACAGGAGGTTGAGAGTACTGAGGTCATGGATGAGGTTTCAGGGTCGCAGGAGTGTACTGGCAGGCAGGAAGGTGGTTTGAAGTGTGTATACTTCAACGCCAGGAGCATCCAGAATAAGGTGGGTGAGCTTGCAGCATGGGTTGGTACCTAGGATTTCGATGTTGTGGCCATCTCGGAGACATGGATAGAGCAGGGACAGGAATGGTTGTTGCAGGTTCCAGGGTTTAGGTGTTTCAGTAAAATCAGGGAAGGTGGTAAAAGAGGGGGAGGTGTGGCATTGTTAGTCGAGGACAGTATTACGGTGGCAGAAAGGACATTTAATGAGGACTCGTCTACTGAGGTAGTTTGGGCTGAAGTTAGAAACAGGAAAGGAGAGGTCACCCTGTTTGGAGTTTTTTTATAGACCTCCGAAAAGTTCCAGAGATGTAGAGGAAAGGATTGCAAAGATGATTCTGGATAGGAGCGAAAGTAACAGGGTAGTTGTTATGGGGGACTTTAACCTTACAAATATTGACTGGAAAAGCTATAGTTCGAGTACTTTAGAGGGGTCGGTTTTTGTCCAGTGTGTGCAGGAAGGCTTCCTGACACAGTATGTGGATAGACCAACAAGAGGAGAGGCCACATTGGATTTGGTACTGGGGAATGAACCAGACCAGGTGTTAGATTTGGAGGTAGGTGAGCACTTTGGTGATAGTGATCACAATTCGATTACGTTTACCTTAGCAATGGAAAGGGATAGGTATATACCAAAGGGCAAGAATTATAGCTGGGGGAAAGGAAATTATGGTGCGATCAGGCAAGATTTAGGTGGCATAGGTTGGGGAAGGAAACTGCAGGGGATGGGCACAATTGTTTTTAGAATCTGTTTTAGAATCCCTACAGCACAGAAAGAGGCCATTCGGCCCATCGAGTCTGCACCGACCACAATCCCACCCAGGCCCTACCCCCATATATTTACCCACTAATCCCTCTAACCTATGCATCCCAGGACACTAAGGGCAATTTTAGCATGACCAATCAACCTAACCCGCACATCTTTGGACTGTGGGAGGAAACTGGAGCACCCGGAGGAAACCCACGCAGACACAAGGAGAATGTGCAAATTCCACACTGACAGTGACCCAAGCCAGGAATCGAACCTAGGTCCCTGGAGCTGTGAAGCAGCAGTGCTAACCACTCTGCTACCGTGCCGCCCAATGTGATATAATGTGAAGTTTGTTCAAGGAACAGCTACTACGCGTCCTCGATAAATATGTACCTGTCAGGCAGGGAGGAAGCAGACGTGTGAGGGAACCGTGGTTTACTAAAGAGGTTGAATCTCTTGTGAAGAGGAAGAAGGAGACTTATGTTAAGATGAGACGTGAAGGCTCAGTTAGGGTGCTTGAGAGTTACAAGTTAGCCAGGAAGGACCTAAAGAAAGAGTTAAGAAGAGCCAGGAGGGGACATGAGAAGTCTTTGGCAGGTAGAATCAAGGAAAACCCTAAAGCTTTCTATAGGTATGCCAGGAGTAAAAGAATGACTAGGGTAAGATTAGGGCCAGTCAAGGACAGTAGTGGGAAGTTGTGCGTGGAGTCTGAAGAGATAGGAGAGGCACTAAATGAATATTTTTCATTGGTATTCACACAGGAGAGGGACAGTGTTGTCGAGGGGAGTACTGTTGGACTGGACGGGATTGAGGTTCATAAGGAGGAGGTGTTAGCAATTCTGGAAAGGGTAAAAATAGATAAGTCCCCTGGGCCGGATGGGATTTATCCTAGGATTCTCTGGGAGGCTAGAGAGGAGATTGCAGAGCCTTTGGCTTTGAACTTTGTGTCGTCATTGTCTACAGGAACAGTGCCAGAAGACTGGAGGATAGCAAATGTTGTCCCCTTGTTCAAGAAGGGGAGTAGGGACAACCCTGGTAATTATAGACCGGCGAGCCTTACTTCTGTTATGGGCAAAGTTTTGGAAAGAATTCTATGAGAGAGGATTTATAATCATCTCGAAAGGAATAATTTGATTAGGGATAGTCAGCACGGTTTTGTGAAGGGTAGGTCGTGCCTCACAAACCTTATTGAGTTCTTTGAGAAGGTGACCAAAGAGGTGGATGAGGGTAATGTGGTGTATATGGATTTCAGCAAAGCGTTTGATAAGGTTCCCCATGGTAAGCTTTTGCAGAAAATACGGACACATGGGATTGAGGGTGATTTAGTGATTTGGATCAGGAATTGGCTAGCCGTAAGAAAACAGAGGGTGGTGGTTGATGGGAAATATTTATCCTGGAGTTCAGTTACCAGTGGTGTACCGCAAGGATCTGTTTTGGGGCCACTGCTGTTTGTCATTTTTATTAATGACCTGGATGAGGGCGTAGAAGGATGGATTAGTAAATTTGCGGATGACACTAAAGTCGGTGGAGTTGTAGACAGTGCGGAGGGATGTGGCAGGTTACAGAGGGACATAGATAAGCTGCAGAGCTGGGCTGAGAGGTGGCAAATGGAGTTTAATGCGGAAAAGTGTGAGGTGATTCACTTTGGAAGGAGTAACAGGAATACAGAGTACTGGGCTAATGGAAAGATACTTGGTAGTGTGGATGAACAGAGGGATCTGGGTGTCCATGTGCATAGATCCCTGAAAGTTAGCACCCAGGTTGATAGGGTTGTGAAGAAGGCATATGGTGTGTTAGCTTTTATTGGTAGAGGGATTGAGTTTCGGAGCCATGAGGTCATGCTGCAACTGTACAAAACTCTGGTGTGGTCGCACTTGGAGTATTGCGTACAGTTCTGGTCGCCGCATTATAGGATAGATGTGGAAGCGTTGGAAAGGGTGCAGAGGAGATTTACCAGGATGTTGCCTGGTATGGTGGGAAGATCGTATGAGGAAAGGCTGAGGGACTTGAGGTTATTTTTGTTAGAGAGAAGAAGGTTAAGAGATGACTTAATAGAGGCATGCAAGATGATCAGAGGATTAGATAGGGTGGTTAGTGAGAGCCTTTTTCCTCGGATGGTGATGGCTAACACGAGGGGACATAGCTTTAAATTGAGGGGTGATGGATATATGACAGATGTCAGAGGTAGGTTCTTTACTCAGAGAGTAGTAAGGGCGTGGAATGCCCTGCCTGCAGCAGTCGTGGACTCGTCAACATTAAGAGCATTCAAATGGTTATTGGACAAACATATGGATGATATTGGAATAGTGTAGATTAGAAGGGCTTTAGATTGGTTTCACTGGTCGGCGCAACATCGAGGGCCGAAGGGCCTGTACTGCGCTGTTATGTTCTATGTCCTCAACCTTCTCTTCTCTCTCCCTACTGCTTTGGGTCCCACCCCTCTGCCAAACTAGTTTAAACCCTCCCGAGTTGTTCTGGCAAATCTCCACACCAGGATATTAGTCCCCTTGCAGTTCAGGTGTAACCCATCCCTCTTGAACAGTCACCCTCTTCCCCAAAAGAGATCTTGATAAAAAAATCTAAATCCCTGCCCCACCAGCTCTCAAGCCACACATTCATCATAGAATCATAGAAACCCTGCAGTGCAGAAAGAGGCCATTCGGCCCATCGAGTCTGCACCGACCACAATCCCACCCAGGCCCTACCCTCATATCTCTACACATTTACCCGCTAATCCCTCTAACCTACACATCTCAGGACACTAAGGGGCAATTTTAGCATGGCCAATCAACCTAACCCGCACATCTTTGTCATCTGTCTAATCTTAATATTCCTATTCTCACTAGCACGTGGCAGCGGTAGTAGTCCAGAAATTACTACCTTCGAGGTCCTGCACTTTAGCCTTCTGCCTAACTCTATACTCACACTTCAGGGCCTCATCCCTTTTCCTACCTATGTCATTGGTACCAATATGTACAATGACTTCTGGCTGCTCACACTCCCCCTTAAGAATGTCCTGCAACCACTCAGAGATGTCCTTGACCCTGGCACCAGGGAGGCAACACACCATCCTGGAGTCTCGATCGTGGCCACAGAAATGCCTGTCTGTGCCCCTATTACTACTGCTCACTTGCTCTATGTCCGACCTTGCTCTACGGCAGAACCAGGTGTGGTGCCACAGGCCTGTCTGCTGCTGGTATCTTCCCCTGACAGGCTATCCCCCTCAACAGTATCCAAAACGGTATACCTGTTTGAAAGAGGAATAGCCACAGGAGACTTCTGCATTACCTGGTGGTCACCCATCTACCTGACTGAACCTGTGGTGTGACAACCTCCCTGTAACTAGTGTCTATCAGTCTCTCTGCTCCCTTGTATGCTCCGCAGTGTATCCAGCTGCTGCTCCAGCTGAACAATGCAGTCTGTGAGGAGCTACAGCTGGAATCACTTCCTGCAGACAAAGTTGTCAGGGAGACCAGATTGCTCCCTAATTTCTCACATCTGGCAGGAGGAACATACCACTGCCCTAGCTGCCACATTGTCCTTATACAAGTAAAAGGAGAAAAGAATCTCAACTCGCCTTTCCCCTGCTTGTGGTCCTCCCAGTGACTTTTTTTTGGTTAGAGGAGGAGGCAGGGAGGGGAACACTAAAATAGTGTTTGGAGTTTAACTGTCCCTTTACAATACCTCCTCCACAAACCACCTTCCAGTAGCAGTGACTGTGCCTATGCAAATCTTGCTTGCAACAGCCAGTCAGCTTCACCGTTCTGCTGCCCTCACATGGACCTCAGCAAACTTGAAAATCAAGATGGAGGGGAATTTGGCCATACAGTCAGAGATGTATAAGGAGTATAGTAAGGGGCTGAGGACACAATCTGCAGAACACCGGTGTCGAGGATGATCATGGAGGAGGTGTTGTTGCCTATCCTTACTGACTGTGCTCTGTCTGTTGGGAAGTCTAGGATCCAGTTGCAGAGGGAGAAGCCAAACCCCAGGCCATGAAGTTTGGAGATGAGTCTGATAGGAATAATGATATTTAAGGCTGAGCTGTAGTCTATGAATAGGAGTCTGACATAGGTGTCTTTGTTATCTAGGTGTTCCAGCATTGTGTGTAGGGCAAGGGAGATAGCATCTGCTGTGGACCTGTTGCGGCGATAGGTGAACTGTTGTAGATCCAGGCAGTCTGGGAGCAGGAATTGACTTGTGCCATGGCTAACCTTTTGAAGCCATTCATAATGATGGATGTTAGAGCCACCAGACGATAGTCATTAAGGCACGCTGCCTGGCTTTTCTTTGGTACAGTGATGATGGTCATCTTGAAGCAGGTAGGGACCTCATTGGTGTAGAGAGAGGTTGAAGATGTCTGCAAATACCCTCGCTAGCTGGTCTGCACAGGACTACATCTGCTCGAGCATGCATATGCGGCCTCAGTTTAATATCTCAATTGAAGGAGAGCATCTCCAACCATGTAGCTCTCCCTCAAAACTCCACTGGAGTGTCAACCTTTTTTTTGCACAAGTCCTGGAGTGGGGCTTGAACCCAGAACCTTGTTACTCAGCGGACAGGAGTGCTACCAACTGAGCCACAGCTGACAATAGAGCAGAAAACTGAAAAATCAAAGCCTGGGATTATATGATGCTTCATGTCTCCAAGACCAATTACTTTGAAGAGTGGTGAATACTAATATATGGCAGACATAGCAGCCATTTTGTGCTCAGCAAGATTTAAAATGTTAATGTGGCATCGATCTATTATGGCAATATTGATTTGATGTGGAGATGCCGGCGTTGGACTGGGGTAAACACAGTAAGAGTTTTAACAACACCAGGTTAAAGTCCAACAGGTTTATTTGGTAGCAAATGCCATTTGCTTTCGGAGTGCTGCTCCTTCGTCAGATGGAGTGGATATCTGCTCTCAAACAGGGCACAGAGACACAAAATCAAGTTACAGAATACTGATTAGAATGCGAATCTCTACAGCCAACCAGGTCTTAAAGATACAGACAATGTGAGTGGAGGGAGCATTAAGCACAGGTTAAAGAGATGTGTATTGTCTCCAGACAGGACAGCCAGTGAGATTCGGCAAGTCCAGGAGGCAAGCTGTGGGGGTTACTGATAGTGTGACATAAACCCGATATCCCGGTTTAGGCCGTCCTCATATGTGCGGAACTTGGCTATCAGTTTCTGCTCAGCGACTCTGCGCTGTCGTGTGTTTCCTCACCATGTCGACAGCGCAGAGTCGCTGAGCAGAAACTGATAGCCAAGTTCCGCACATATGAGGACGGCCTAAACCGGGATATCGGGTTCATGTCACACTATCAGTAACCTCCACAGCTTGCCTCCTGGACTTGCAGAATCTCACTGGCTGTCCTGTCTGGAGACAATACACATCTCTTTAACCTGTGCTTAATGCTCCCTCCACTCACATTGTCTGTATCTTTAAGACCTGGTTGGCTGTAGGGATTCGCATTCTAATCAGTATTCTGTAACTTGATTTTGTGTCTCTGTGTGCCCTGTTTGAGAGCAGATATCCACTCCATCTGACGAAGGAGCAGCACTCCGAAAGCAAATGGCATTTGCTACCAAATAAACCTGTTGGACTTTAACCTGGTGTTGTTAAAACTCTTACAATATTGATTTGAGTCAGGAGCATTAGTCAGGATGCTGGGAAAAGTCCTGTCTCTCTTTGAATAGTCATGATGTGGAGATGCCAGTGTTGGACTGGGAAAACACAGTAAGAAGTCTCACAACACTAGGTTAAAGTCTAACAGGTTTATTTGGTAGCAAAAGCCACGAGCTTTCGGAGCGCTCACTGCTCCTTCGTCAGGTGAGTGGGAGTTCTGTTCACAAACAGGGCATATAAAGACACAAACTCAATTTACAAAATATTGGTTGGAATGCGTGTCTTTACAGGTAATCAAGTCTTAAAGCCTTTAAGACTTGATTACCTGTAAAGACTCGCATTCCAACCATTATTTTGTAAATTGAGTTTGTGTCTTTATATGCTGTTTGTGAACAGAACTCCCACTCACCTGACGAAGGAGCAGTGAGCGCTCTGAAAGCTTGTGGCTTTTGCTACCAAATAAACCTGTTGGACTTTAACCTGGTGTTGTGAGACTTCTTACTCTCTTTGAATCGTACCATGGGATCTTCAACAACAACTTGCATTTATATAGTGCCTTTAAGATAGTAAAATGTACCAAGGAGCTTCAAATTCAATATATAGGCTGGATCTCTGTTTAACATTTCATCCAAAAGGCAGACCTTTGTCAAAGCAACCGTCATCAATGTTAGATTGTCAATCAAGATTAACCGGAGAATACCTTCCATACTGTTGGAAGAAGGGTGCCTGGGATTTTGAATACGCTTCAGTTCTGTGATTATCTCTCATGCTCTGTAACAGAAATTGTGTCAAGAAACTTGGTTACGGATGATTGGATAAATCTTTTGAATTCCCCAGGATGTGGTAGGCTTTAGTTTCTCAGACCCCAAAGAGCTCATCCACTGTGTAACAAGTTCTCTGATTCGGGGGAAACACCTTTTCCTCCACTGATGAACAATTCAACATTTGGGATGGAGACTTTATTTGTAAGAAGGTAATTTGTAATGACAGATAGTAAGACTTTCCAGAGATATTTAAATAAGAAAAAAGTTTAGAAAAGCGAGCATTGGTCGTGTAGAAAGTGTGTGGGGAATTGATAATGGAAAGTAGGGCAATGGTGATGAATTAATCAGGTATTTTGCATCTGTCTTCATTGTAGGGGACATCCCACCCCAGAAATTGCTGCAAATCAGGAAATAGAAGGGAGATAGGAACTCAGGAAAATTACAATCGTCAGGGAAATGGTATTGAGCAAATTGTTGGGTATATGGGCTGACCAATCCCTTGGGTTGGATGGACTTCATCCTCAGGTCTTAAAAAAGGACAATTGAGATAGTTGATGCTCTGTTTTTTCCAAAATTCCGTAGGTTCGGGGAAGGTTTCATTAGATTGGAAGATAGCAAATTCAACTCAGCACTGACCTCCTTTATTCAAAAAAGGAAGGGAGACAATAAGCAGGAAACTGTAGGCCAGTCAGCCTCATGTCTGTCGTAGGGAAAATGGTAGAATCCATTATTCAAGATGTTATGGCAGGGCACTTAGAAAAATTTGAGGCAACCAAGCCGAGTCGACAAGGTTTTGAGAAAGTGAAATCATGGCCATAACTTTAGGGCCCCCTGGTGTTGCATTTGGGGCGTACCCGAATGATGTACTGGGGAATCCCTCCAGGAAATTCCCACAAAAGTGTTTACCCACCAATTGCAAGAAGTGCTATCTTTCCCTGGTAAATTGTACTGGACTGGGAACCATCCGACAGAAGTGATTTAAAGAGGCAACCTTTTAATGGTTCTGCCAGTTTCTGAAAGACTTAGAAGGAAGAAAATCCCTTCGAACTCCGGGGTAACTCTCTAAACACCCAGACCCAGCCTCACAAAGGGACCCTCCCCTTGGCTCTGGCCCCGCCCCCCACCCCTCCTCTGACTCTGGCCCCGCCCCCCACCCCTCCTCTGACTCTGACCCGGCTCCCCCACCCCTCCTCTGACTCTGACCCCGCCCCCCCACCCCCCCCTGACTCTGACCCCGCCCCCCCACCCCTCCTCTGACTCTGACCCCGCCCCCCCACCCCTCCTCTGACTCTGACCCCGCCCCCCCACCCCTCCTCTGACTCTGACCCCACCCCTCCTCCCCACCCCTCCTCCCCACCCCTCCTCCCCACCCCTCCTCCCCACCCCTCCTCCCCACCCCTCCTCCCCACCCCTCCTCTGACTCTGACCCCGCCCCTCCTCTGACTCTGACCCCGCCCCCACCCCTCCTCTGACTCTGACCCCACCCCTCCTCTGACTCTGACCCCGCCCCCCCACCCCATCTCTGACACTGACCCTGCCCCCCACCCCTCCTCTGACTCTGACCCCGCCCCCCACCCCTCTTCTGACTCTGACCCCGCCCCCCCACCCCTCCTCTGACACTGACCCCGCCCCCCACCCCTCCTCTGACTCTGACCCCGCCCCCCCACCCCTCCTCTGACTCTGACCCCAACAGCCCCCCTCCTCCTCCGGCTCTGACTCCGACACCCCCCACCTCCGCAGCTCTGGCCCCTTCTCCCACGTGACTCGTGTCCCGTTCATACCCTCCCCCCACCCCCGGCTCTGGCCCCGACACCCCCGTCCCCTCGCCTCCTGTCAGGTTCTGTTCCAACCCCACACTCTGGTCCATCTGCTGTCAAAAGGGGGACTTACCTCTCTGGGCCATAGTTACCCTGCGCTGTTTTAGCCAGGAGCACGCTGTACAGCTCCTGTCTCTCTCAGACTGAGTGAGGAAGGCTGGGCGAGACAGAAGCTGTGCAATTATTGTGAGGGTAAACTTGCCAAGAGTGGCAATCCGACAGAGATTGCCACTCTGCAAAAGTCAGGGGCTCATGTTTAACCAATTTATTGACGTTCTTGGATAAAAGACAACCAGCGAATGTACTGTGCTTAGATTTCCAGAAGTCATTTGAGAAGGTGCCACGTCAATGGATTGTTAAATTGGCTGATGACACAAAGATAGAAAAGTAAATTATGAAGAAGTTGTAAGGAGGCTGCAAAGAGACATAGGTTAAATGAGTGGGCAAACCTCTGGCAAATAGAATATAATGTGGGCAAATGTGAAATTTTCCATTTTGGCAGGAAGAATAAAAAGGAAGCTTTTGAAAGAATCATAGAAACCCGACAGTGCAGAAGGAGGCCATTTGGCCCATGGAATCTGCACCGACAACAATCCCACCCAGCCCCTATCCCTGAAACCCCACATATTTACCCTGCTAATCCCTCTAACCTACCCATCCCGGAACACCAAGGGGCAATTTTAAAATTGCCAATCAACCTAACTTGCACATCTTTGGACTGTGGGAGGAAACCGGAGCACCCGGAGGAAACCCATGCAGACAAGGGGAGAATGGGCAAACTCCACATAGACACTGACCCAAGCCGGGAGTTGAACCCAGGTTCCTGGAACTGTGAGGCAGCAGTGCTAATCACTGTGCCACCGTGCCCCCTTTATCTAAATGGTGAGAGATTGCAAAGCTCTGAAACACAGAAGCATTTGTGTGTCCTGGTGCATGAATCACAAAAGGCTAGTATGCAGGTACAGCAAGTAATTAGGAAAGCTAATTGAATGCTAACATTTATTGTCATAGAGTTTAACAGCAGAGAAGGAGGTCCATTGGCCCATTGTGTCTGCGCTGGCCATCAATCCCATTTTCCAGCACTTGGTCCACAACCTTGTATGCTATGGCGTTTCAAAAGTTCACCTAAATGCTTCTTAAATGTTATGAGGGGGGTTTAATACAAAAATCATAGAATCCCTGCAGTGCAGAAGGAGGCCATTTGGCCTATTGAGTCTGCACCGACCACAATCCCACCCCGGCCCTAAGAATTGAGAGGTTATGCTTCAGTTGCACAAGACATTGGTGAGACCACACCTGGAGTATCGTGAGCAATATTGGTCTCCTTATTTAAGGAAATATGCAAATGCATTTACATTGAAACATAGAAAATAGGAGCAGGAGGAGACGATTTGGCCCATCAAACCTGCTCCACCATTCATAACCATCCAACTCAATAGCCTGATCCCGCCTCTTTCCCCGCCCATATCCTTTGATTCCCTTTGCTTTAAGTGCTGTATCTAATTAAAGGTTAGAATCAGCTCAGAGAAGGTTTACTAGCCTAATACCAGGAATGGACAGGGTGCCTTTTTAAGGAATGTTGGAGAGGTTAGGTCCACCTGAGTTTAAAAGGGTAAGAGGTGACTTGATCGAAATCTTTCAGATTCTAAGGGGTATAGGCAGTTTAGATGTGGAGAAGATGCTTCCCCTTGTTGGAGAATATAGAACTAGGGGACATTGTTTAAAAATAAGGGGTCAGTCATCTAAGAGACCTGAGGAGAAATGTTTTTCCTCTAAGGGTCGTGAGTCTCTGGAACTCTCTTCCTCAAAAGGCGATGGAAGTAGAGCCTTTTAATATATTTAAGGCGGAGCTAGTTAGATTCTGGATTACAAGCGGGTGAAAGGTTATTGGGGGTAGGCAGGAATGTGGGATTGAGGTTACAAACATATCAGCCATGATTTTACTGAATGGCGGAGCAGTTGCGAAAGGCCTATTCCTGATCCTGAATAAAAAAGGTCTTTCCTCAATTCCCTTCTGAATCTACTGACCTTTATCCTGAAACTATGCCATCCCAGGATGAACCCCCCAACGAAGGGAAACAGCTGCTCTCTACTCTCCCTTTCCAGGCCCCCCACAGTCGTATGCACCTTAATCAACCTGAGGGAAACTCAAAAGAGAGGTACCCACTCATCACCCCCACAGTACCCAGCGCACGCTCACACATGGATAACCCCCTTGGTCCCCAAAGGGCCAGAACGACTCCCTTGTTAACCACTACCATGCTAGGCATTTACAGAATATTTCAGGATCCTACCCAATGCAGTATACAGGCCCCGTCTTTCACAGAACCATAGAAACCCTACAGTGCAGAAAGAGGCCATTTGGCCCATCGAGTCTGCACCAACCACAATCCCACCCAGGCCTTACCCCCATATCCCTACATATTTACCCGCTAATCCCTCTAACCTACGCATCTCAGCACACTAAGGGGCAATTTTAGCATGGCCAATCAACCTAACCTGCACATCTTTGGACTGTGGGAGGAAACCGGAGCACCCGGAGGAAACCCACGCAGACACGAGGAGAATGTGCAAATTCCACACAGACAGTGACCCAAGCCGGGAATCGAACCCAGGTCCCTGGAGCTGTGAAGCAGCAGTGCTAACCACTGCTAACCACAGGCCCGTCTTCACCTCTGCAAGTTCCTCCTTCCCATCACGTACTCCACAAACAAAAGAACTCTTTTCCTTTTTTCCCCACCACACAAATACACCCCCGTCCACACTCCGTACAAAAAAAGACTAACATGGATAAAAATGGAAAAGCTCCAGGGAACAAGAAGACAACAAGCCACAATATAAGAGCAAGGCATCACAAGGAGCAACGAGGGGATGGACGTGAGCCGAAAGAAAAGTGGCTGAACAAGAAAAGAGAACATGTCCTCTCTCTGTCCGATCCCAAAAACCTAACCCTTGTTCATATGTAAGATCACAGATGCATTTGGCCTTTTGTTCAGGATTGTTGGTTCAGGTTTGTTCAGAGAGCCACTCAAAATTGATTTCAGTGTCCAAGTGTCTGTTCCAGGCAGGAACTGACCACAGACAATTGGCAAAGCTGCTAAAGTCAACCATGTTAAAGTAGAGTCTCTAAACTCTTACAAAGGAGTTGCATATTTCCTTGGAAAGGGAATATTAAAGTTAGAGGAGCACGGCCTTGAGGAGGTGACTCATGGAAAAAGACACCATTGCTGACTTGATGCTTGAAGGGCCTGTTTCTTTGATTCAAAGAACAAAGAAAATTACAGCACAGGAACAGGCCCTTCGGCTCTCCAAGCCTGCACCAACCAAGCTGTCCGACTGAACTAAAACCTATCTTTCCCGGGACCATATCCCTCTATTCCCATTCTATTCATGCATTTGTCAAGACGCCCCTTAAAAGTCGCTATCGTATGTGCTTCCACTGCCTCTCCCAGCAGCGAGTTCCAGGCACCCACCACCCTCTGTGCAAAAAACTTGTCTCATACATCTCCTTTAAATCTTGCCCCTCGCACTTTAAACCTATGCCCTCTAGTAATTGACTCTTCCGCCCTGGGAAAAAGCTTCTGACTATCCACTCTGTCCATGCCCCTCATAATCTTGTAGACTTCTATCAGGTTACCCTGCAATCTCCGTCGCTCCAGTGAGAACAAACCAAGTTTCTCCAACCTCTCCTCATAGCTAATGCCCTCCATACCATGCAACATCCTGGTAAATCTTTTCTGTACCCTCTCCAAAGCCTCCACATCCTTTTGGTAGTGCGGTGACCAGAATTGAACACTATATTCCAAGTGTGGCTAACTAAGGTTCTATAAAGCTGCAACATGACTTGCCAATTTTTAAACTCCATGCCCCAGCTGATGAAGGCAAACATGCCGTATGCCTTCTTGACTACCTTCTCCACCTGCGTTGCCACTTTCAGTGACCTGTGTACCTGTACACCCAGATCCCTCTGTTTATCAATACACTTAAGGGTTCTGCCATTTTACTGTATATTACTGTATTTGACTGTATTAGACCTTCACATTACCTCACTGTATTACCTCACATTTGTTACATTTATCACATTTGTTACAAACTTACCAATCAAACCAGTTACGTTTTCCTTCAAACCATTTATATATATATTACAAACAGCAAAGGTCCCAGCACTGATCCCCGAGGAACGCTACTTGTCATAGCCCTCAGTTCAGAAACGTATCTTTCCACTGCTATCCTCTGTCTTCTTTGACTGAGCCAGTTTTGTATCCACCTTGCCACCTTGTGATCCCATGCAACTTCATCTTCTGCACCAGTCTGCCATGAGGGACCTCGTCATATCAGCGTGGGTTTGAAGTCACGGGTTGTCCACCACCAGAGGTCATTTTACTTGGTTTTTAGATGGTACTTGATTAAGCTTCTATTTATAACAAACAAAGAACAATACAGCACAGGAACAGGCCCTTCGGCCCTCCAAGCCTGCACCGCTCATGTGTCCAACTAGACCATTCGTTTGTATCCCTCTATTCCCAGTCTGGTCATGTGGCTATCTAGATGAGTCTTAAACGATCCCAGCGTGTCCGCCTTGCTTGGGAGTGCATTCCAGGCCCCCACCACCCTCTGTGTAAAATACGTCCCCCTGACATCTGTGTTGAACCTTGCCCCCCTCACCTTGAACCTGTGACCCCTTGTGTTCGTCACCTCCGACCTGGGAAAAAGCTTCCCACTGTTCACCCTATCTATGCCCTTCATAATTTTATACACCTCTATTAGGTCGCCCCTCATCCTCCGTCTTTCCAAGGAGAACACCCCCAGTTTACCCAATCTCTCCTCATAGCAAAGACCCTCCATACCAGGCAACATCCTGGTAAACCTTTTCTGTACTCTCTCCAAAGCCTCCACGTCCTTCTGGTAGTGTGGCAACCAGAACTGGACGCAGTATTCCAAATGTGGCCTAACCAACGTTCTATACAGCCGCAACATCATATGCCAACTTTTATACTCTATGCCCCGTCCAATAAAGGCAAGCATGCCATATGTCTTCTTCACCACCCTCTCCACCTGTGCTGCCACCTTTAAGGATCTGTAGACTTGTACACCCAGGTCCCTCTGTGTGTCTATACTCCTGATGGTTTTGCCATTTATTGTATAGCTCCCCCTTACATTAGATCTACTGAAATGCATCACTTTGCAGTGATCTGGATTAAATTCCATCTGCCATTTCTCCGCCCAATGTTCCAGCCTATCTATCTCCTGCTGTATTCTCTGACAATGTTCATCACTATCCGCAACTCCAGCAATCTTCGTGTCGTCCGCAAACTTACTGATCACACCAGCTACATCTTCCTCCAAATCATTTATATATATCACAAACAGCAGAGGTCCCAGTACAGAGCCCTGCGGAACACCACTGGTCACAGACCTCCTGCCGGAAAAAGAGCGCTCCACTGCTACCCTCTGTCTTCTATGGCTAAGCTAGTTCTCCACCCATCTAGCTAGCTCACTTTTTATCCCGTGAGATTTAACCTTTTGCACCAGCCTGCCATGAGGGACCTTGTCAAACGCTTTACTAAAATCCATATAGACGACATCCACGGCCCTTCCCTCGTCAATCGTTTTTGTCACCTCCTCAAAAAACTCAACCACATTTGTGAGGCATGACCTCCCTCGTACAAAACACTTACAAAGAGGACGATGACTCAAGGACTTGATGGCAAATTAGCCAGTTGTGTTGAAAACTGACAATTTAAAATATAAAAAAATGACAGCCAATGGAAAAAGACTCTCTTTGAAGAATGATAACTAGTGGGGTATTGTAGGTATTTGTTCTCCCTGTTCTTTAATGATGAGGATGGGGCGGGGGGGTGGTGGTGTTATGATATTTAGTGATTAGTGATGGCATGCTTTGTGTTCTGTTGATGAGGATAAACTGGCTTGATGACATTGAAATCCCTTTGACGATTCCCCCAAACACATCCATGATTTATTAACCAATCTTTTCTGATGTCACTACAACTGCTATGAGGTGTTTGAATGGCAGTCCTGGCTGACTTGCCCTTCCAATGGAAAAGGTTGATCCATATTTTTAAAAATGAATCTGCAATGCTGTGACTCAAAAGATGCATAATCAGAAAATTGAAGACCGTTTGCAGGTCTCTCCCTTCATACAACAGTTCAGTTGGTGGAATTTTCTTTTTTCCATTTTTGCTTTCATGCCATTCATTACCACACTTGGCAAATTCATCCTCACTTAATTGGAGAAGCAGACTCTCTGAGTCATGTACCTTAATCATCTGGGATCTATTACTGCACAAGGTACCAGGAGTACCAATCCCATTCTCTGTTAACTTTAACTCCTTTATAATAGTCATTGATCCTGCAAAGATACCAAATACCACATACAATGGATGGGCTCAGTCTAAGTAACTGCAAGACAGTGTGTAAGGTAGTAAGTTCATATTGCTGTGCAATTAAGAAAAAGTTCCCATTCTACCCCATTAACTTCTTTCCTGTTCCTCAAACATGACAGATCATCCTGCAACAGTGTCTCAGGATCTCTGGTGCCACATCCAAGTGACCATCCCTCATGGTGAGCTTGGATCCAGACTGCTTAACATCAATTTGGCCACAGGAGCTAAGGCTGTGTGGGACGTACAGCAGCACATTTCTAGCAGAGATTGGCCACGGAACCACTTTTCCCGCCCTACATTGCCCTCCAAGGATTGCTGCTACCAATTGTATTGAATTAACCCCTGCTGCATCCCTGGGTGAGTCAACAATCAGCACCGGCTGAAAGCAGCATTGGTGTGGCTCAGTAGCATTCCAGTCATTGTATTCATCTTTTTCATAATTGCACTGGATTATTTAACAGAAAATGACAATTGAGATTCCTTTACTGCAGCCTATCATTTGCAAATGAAAGTTGGTGTCACTTCCATGGTTGGGATGGATGATGGGACAGATCTGCAGTTGGGAAAGATGCAAGGGAATTGTTTCAGGATGAATGACCTGCATGGTTCAGTCAAAACAATCTTTTTTATCTTGAACGTACAACAACTCTCAGGGAGTGTGACATCATTCAAGCCAAAACCAGCTGTCTGATCAGCACCACATTAAACGTCAACTCTCCTCGCCGCCAGTCCACAGTGCCAGCAATGCACTATCTACAAGATGCATAGCAGCAATCCCCAAAGGTGGCTTTGACAGCACCTTTCAAACCTGTGACCTGTACCATCTAGAAGAACAAGGGCAACAGATGCATGAGAACACCACCACCTGCAAGTTCCGCTTTAAGCCACACGCCATCCTGATTTACAAATACATTGCTGTTCCTTCACTGTCACTGAGTTAAAATTCTGGAGCTTCCCAAGTGCATTGCCTATGTGGAGAGAAGCAGTTCACTTATTTTTTTCAAGGGCAACTGGGGATGGGCAATAAATGCTGACTTAGCCAATGATGCTCACATCCTAAGGAGGAATTGAAAAAAAAATCACCAAAATTGATTAAGATTGTTTAAAAGTCAATTTCAAACCAAGCAGCAGGATGAATCAGATTGTGGTATAAAGAACCAGTATCCCCATAACTCTGAAGCTTGTAACAGCACATATTCTCCAAGAAGCTTGTTTCGATTGATGATGTGAAATTAATAGATGGTTAAACAACCTTTTGTTCTTGAGATGTGCAAAGAGGTTCTCTATGTGGGAATCCTCCCCTTTTCCATTGGGGATTTGGCATGGGGGTTGTTACATATAACAGTCCAATGCAACAAAAGATAAAGTTAGTTCACGGACTCTCCGGCTGCATTTTTTGCGGCCTTGAGTCTGTGTTCTGCATCTATGATGAATGCGTGAGGTTGCAGCCCTTTTTTTTGAAGAGGCCGTTTCTCAACTTTTGTTTACACTTCAAACCCACGCTTCAGATCTTTGGCCACCTCATGAGGAGGGGAGGACCTCATCGATAGCCTGCTTCTGGGCCTGGCCAAAAACAGGCCGTTGTCAGGGTCGTTTGATCCGACCACCTATCTCTCTTCCGTGGCTATATTTGCACCCGTATCACTGGAAAGATACTATCCATTAGTGCACTTGAGGCCTTCTGCCACCAGTGGGCACTGCAGGGCACTGGATCATTGTCAGCTCCCAAAACAACATTTTGGTTTAAATTCACCACTTTGTTTCAGTTACAGTCCCCCTTTAGGGTGGGGGAGGTTAATTGCCTAATTTGTTCATTTGTTTCTTGTTTACACAAAAGATAGGATGTAACAGAATGTGCAGTGCTGCAAGAGTATGTTCTGGGGAGTTCCGTTTAAATTTATTTGATAAATGATTGACCCTGATCTGCCAAACAACAACTGGGAAATTGGGCCACAGGTTAGATAAAGGGAAGGATTTTTATCAGCCCGCACGTTTCCTTATGCGACCATGGGGTGAATGTTGGGCGTGTCCCAAAATGCAGCTGACAGCTCTTTACCAGATACTTCCATAAAGGGAAGAAAGTGTGACTAGTAAGGTGCTTTGCGGCTGTCCCATATATCTCACTAGGATGGACCTGGGTTAGCAGAAATAGAAAGCTGTCTATTTGTTTTGATGTGTTCTGTGCCTCTAGGAACAGAGGGTGATGGTCAACACCTCAAAAAGGTGAGAAAAGCCAGCATTAATCAATAACCCCATCAGTATTGGAGACAATTGGCCCCAATCTTGCAGTCCTAATAGTAATAGGCGCTGAGACAGTTTCATGCCCCTGCCCCCAACACATCTGGTCCAACCCTTCTGTCTCTCCTGGTTCTTTAGTACTGCTGTGTTGGTGGGAGAGGGTGGATCACAGAATCTCTACAGTGCAGAAGGAGGCCATTTGGCCCATTGTGTCTGCACTAACCGTCTGACAGAACATCTTACACAAGCCCTATCCCCGTAACCCCACGCATTTACCATGGCTAATACCCTAACCTACGCATCTTGGGACACATAAAGGGCTAAATTGCATGGCCGATCCACCGAACCTGCACATCTTTGGACTGTGGGAGGCAACTGGAGCACCTGGAGGGAAACCCATGCAGAAATGGGAGAATGTGCCAACTCCATAGGCCGGTATTGAAATAGGGTCCCTGGCACTACGAGGCAACAATACTAACTACTCTGCCACCGTGCTGGTGGATTGGATCATGCCAGGATGGGGATGTTAGGATTGAAATTAGATTAAAGAAAACATTTAAAATCACTAAAAAACCCTTAACTGTCATTGAGCTGAAGGCAACTTGAGGGGGCGTGTCTTCACCTTGTGACATTAAAGGAGTGGCTTTGCTGAAATTGCACCTCGGCAGTAAATCTCCTAAATCATGCCGATGGATTCATGCTGCAGCTGGACGAACAAGTACCCATTGCAGCCTATGGAAAAGGTGGGAACATAGCTTCAAATGCAGCCAGAGGGGTCTATCTCTACTGGGGAGCTGATTGCAGGCCTGAGCCTACATGTTCGAGTTTTGCTGCCCAGTGAAACCTCCCAATTGATCAAATCATCCGTTCCCAACCCAGCTGTAATACTATATAGAATACTGGCCTGCAAACCCTTTCCTGTTCCCTGCCATTGCATCTGGGTACAACATGCAATCAGTATGGTGTCATGGTTTGCAAATTACTTACACCTGGGAGTTTGAACCTTTTTTCTTAGGCCTTCCCTCCCCCATTACTAAACAAAATCACCTTCTGTATGCCCCTTTGTTTCTGTACAGACAGATCAGTTATATGTTGCGAAGTTGAGTTTGTGAACTTGGAATATGATGTTGATAAAGATGTAAAGTTGTAAAAAGGGCTAGAGGGAAAAAACATTGTGTGGTCCCTTTAAAAGCTGATATGCTTGTTTCAGTGTTTGGGGTTTAAAATGCAAAGTACATCCAAAGTCCAAGCTGAAACATTTGGATCAAAAGGTCAAGTCTTGACAAGGCAGCCTATTGTTATTTGAATTTTGCCCAATCAATTTAAAGCTGGCTCTCGGTGACCAAGAACCTATAATATTTGAATTTGATGATGTTGAAAAAATCAGACCAATCCTATTTTAGGAAAGTTGATAGGTCATCACGGGTATAAAAGAGAGTGCAAGAGGGAAAAGCAGGAGATAGGAACTGCCACCTCTCCAGTCTCGAGAGGGAGAGAGCAGCTCTCCACCCTGCCAGCTTTATATATCTCTTAAGAAAACACACCAGCTAACGGTACCAAATCAAAAAGAACTTACAGAGAAATCAACCGAGAAACTCCAGAAGGTTCCCAAAGACATAAAACCTGGTTGTATACTTTTGTTGAGAGTGACTAAATTCTATGATTACTTTTTTGGTTTATGAATGGATATTGCAGTTATTTCATAGAAATCATAGAAACCCTACAGTGCAGAAGGAGGCCATTCGGCCCATCGAGTCTGCACCGACCACAATCCCACCCAGGCCCTACCCCCACATATTTTACCCGGCTAATCCCTCTAACCTACACATCCCAGGACTCTCAGGGGCAATTTTTTTTTTTAACCTGGCCAATCAACCTAACCCGCACATCTTTGGACAGCATTTGAACAGCATTCCAGGAGAATCTTATTTTACTCAGTATGTTACTTGTTTAATTCAACTTCCCTGTTAAATAAATAAATTGTATTCATTTTAAAGTGAGTGTCAGGTATTTCTGGTACCTACTAAACGTTACTGAAGAACATTTCACACATTTCACACACTTTTAATAGATTACGAGGCGAGGAGATTTGGCGTCACGTCTCAAAAGGGGGACAAACTCCGCGTTGTAACATATGCAATTAAGCATGTTTGTTGCTCTATTTCCTTGTTATAAAACAAAATGACACCAATATTTTGTGTTTGAAAACAGTACCAACATTTGCACCAAACCTGATGATTGGTGTGTCAGAGATCATGCACGTCTAAATGCAAAGCACCAAATCTTTTTCTACCAGTGGTTATTTCCAGAGGCACTGCTGCCTTGCCCTTGGACAGAACATGGAGGGTTCTTAGGAGTTTGAATATGGCCAGTGTTGTACCCATCCTCGATATCTGCCTGTTATCACGTGCCTGGTGCTCGAAAACTCCTGGCATACATCTACGTCATGTCACAAACCAGTGCACATTTTGATTGGACAACTTACTGTTTATCAAAGACTAGGTTTGACTTTCAGCACCCCCCCACCCCCCCTTTTCTAGTTGGGCTCGGGGAGTTTTCCCCTTACATCAGGCCTGTTTACATTTAAGACCGTTTTGTCATTTTAATTTCAAAATAAGTATAATTTTACTTGAAGCTCATTCTCACAGTATTTTTCTGGTGCAGTCTTCTGTAGACGATCTACTTGACCAATGACTAGCTTACAGCTAAGCAAGGACTGATTAGGGACAGTCAGCATGGCTTTGTGAGTGGAAAATCATGTCTCACAAATTTGATTGAGTTTTTTGAAGGGGGTAACCAAGAAGGTAGATGAGGGCAGTGCAGTTGATGTTGTCTACATGGACTTTAGCAAGGCCTTTGACAAGGTACCGCATGATAGGTTGTTGCATAAGGTTAAATCTCACGGGATCCAGGGTGAGGTATCTATATGGATACAAAATTGGCTTCTTGACAGAAGCCAGAGGGTGGTTGTAGAGAGTTGTTTTTCAAACTGGAGGCCTGTGACCAGCGGTGTGCCTCAGGGATCAGTGCTGGGCCCACTGTTATTTGTCATTTATATTAATGATTTGGATGAGAATATAGGAGGCATGGTTAGTAAGTTTGCAGATGACACCAAGATTGGTGGCATAGTGGACAGTGAAGAAAGTTATCTCCAATTGCAACGGGATCTTGATCAATTGGGCCAGTGGGCAGACGAGTGGCAGATGGAGTTTAATTTAGACAAATGCGAGGTGATGCATTTTGGTAGATTGAACCATGGCAGGACTTACTCAGTTAATGGTAGGGCTTTGGGAAGAGTTACAGAACAAAGAGATCCAGGGGTACATGTTCATAGCTCTTTGAAAGTGGAGTCACAGGTGGACAGAGTGGTGAAGAAGGCATTCGGCATGCTTGGTTTCATCGGTCAGAACATTGAATACAGGAGTTGGAACGTCTTGTTGAAGTTGTACAAGACGTTGGTAAGGCCACACTTGGAATATTGTGCGCAATTCTGGTCACCCTATTATAGAAAGGATATTATTAAACTAGAAAGAGTGCAGAAAAGATTTACTAGGATGCTACCGGGACTCGATGGACTGAGTTATAAGGAGAGGCTGGATAGACTGGGACTTTTTTCTGTGGACCATTGGAGGCTTCAGGGTGATCTTATAGAGGTCTATAAAATAATGAGGGGCACAGATCAGCTAGATAGTCAATATCTTTTCCCAAAGGTAGGGGAGTCTAAAACTAGAGGGCATAGATTTAAGGGGAGAGATACAAAAGTGTCCAGAGGGGCACTTTTTTCACACAGAGGGTGGTGAGTGTCTGGAACAAGCTGCCAGAGGTAGTAGTAGAGGCGGGTACAATTTTGTTTTTTAAAAAGCATTTACACAGTTACATGGGTATGATGGGTATAGAGGGATATGGGCCAAATGTGGGCAATTGGGATTAGCTTAGGAGTTTTAAAAAAAAGGGCGGCATGGACAAGTTGGACCAAAGGGCCTGTTTCCATGCTGTAAACCTCTATGACTCTCAGCTATCTGAGAGTAATGTGATGGAAGATTTGATGGTAATTTGAGGGAGATCAAATTCTGCTTAACGTCAATTTATTCTCTTATAAATGAATAAATAGAGCTTTTGAAATTGTTACGGGGGAGTCTTGCCTTCAGGGTCCAGTTTGAAAACCAAAAAGTTGAAAAGAGTTGGGATCAAATTTCTCTTCTGCCATTTGTGTTGAACTTTATAATGCTGGTTGTGTCGAGGAATAATATTAGGGAACTGAGTTAACATATATAGTTTGAAGTGGTCAGCACAGTGAACAATATCAATTGATCAATCTTTGTTCTTTGATATTTAACATGCTTGGAAACTGGTTGGAACAGACTTATAGTGATTCATGCACACTGATGCTGTAAGCACTAGTAGCAGGGGATATTATACCTATTTTCAGCAAATATATCTCTAGTAAAAACAGTATGTCTAGTGTGTGCCAATCTCACCAGTGCTGAACAATCTTAAAATGCTGGTGCTTAATGAGTATTTTGCCTCGGTTTTCACAGAGGAGAAGGACATGGGTGGATGTACTGTGGGCTTGCGGTGGACTGAAAAGATTGAGTATGTGAACTTTAACAAAGAGGTTGTGCTGGAATCTTTGAATGGCATCAAGATAGATAAGTCACCGGGTCCGGATGGGATGTACCCCAGGTTACTGTGGGAGGCGAGGGAAGAGATTGCAGAGCCTCTGGTGATGATCTTTGCGTCGTCGATGGAGACGGGACAGGTGCCAGAGGATTGCGGATGTGGTTCCTATTTTCAAGAAGGGGAATAGGGATAGCCCAGGAAATTACCGACCGGTGAGTCTAACCTCAGTGGTTGGTAAGCTGATGGAGAAGATCCTGAGGGACAAGATTTATGAGCATTTAGAGAGGTTTAGTATGCTCAAGAATACTCAGCATGGCTTTGTCACAGGCAGATCGTGCCTTACGAGCCTGGTGGAGTTCTTCGAAAATGTGACTAAACACATTGACGAAGGGAAAGCGGTAGGTGTGGTTTTTATGGATTTTAGCAAGGCATTCGATAAGGTCCCCCATGCAAGGCTTCTCGAAAAAGTGAGAGGGCATGGGATCCAAGGGGCTGCTGCCCTGTGGATTCAGAACTGGCTTGCGCAAAGGAGGCAGAGAGTGTGTATAGATGGGTCTTTTTCTAATTGGAGGTCAGTCACCAGTGGTGTGCCCCAGGGATCTGTTCTGGGACCCTTGCTGTTTGTCATTTTCATAAATGACCTGGATGAGGAAGTGGAGGGATGGGTTGGTAAGTTTGCCGATGACACGAAGGTTGGTGGGGTTGTGGATAGTCTGGAGGGATGTCAGAAGTTACAGAGGGACATAGATAGGATGCAAGACTGGGCGGAGAAGTGGCAGATGGACTTCAACCCAGATAAATGCGTAGTGGTCCATTTTGGCAGGTCAAATGGGATGAAGGAGTACAATATAAAGGGAAAGACTCTTAGTACTGTAGAAGATCAGAAGGACCTTGGGGTCCGGGTCCATAGGACTCTAAAATCGGCCCCGCAGGTGGAGGAGGTGGTTAAGAAGGTGTATGGTGTGCTGGCCTTGAGTTTAGGAGTCTGGGGATAATGATGCAGCTATATAAGACCCTCGTCAAACCCCACTTGGAGTACTGTGCTCAGTTCTGGTCGCCTCATTACAGGAAGGATGTGGAAAAGATTGAAAGGGTGCAGAGGAGATTTACAAGGATGTTGCCTGGATTGAGTGGCATGCCTTATGAGGAGAGGCTGAGGGAGCTTGGTCTTTTCTCCTTGGAAAGACGTAGGATGAGAGGAGACCTAATAGAGGTATATAAGATGTTGAGAGGCATAGATTGGGTGGACTCTCAGAGGCTTTTTCCCAGGGTGGAAATGGCTGCTATGAGAGGATACAGGTTTATGGTGCTGGGGGGTAGGTACAGGGGAAATGTTAGGGGTAAGTTTTTCACACAAAGGGTGGTGGGCGAGTGGAATCGGCTGCCGTCAGTGGTGATGGAGGCAAACTCAATAGGGTCTTTTAAGAGACTCCTGAATGAGTACATGGGACTTAACAGGATGGAGGGTTATAGGCAGGCCTAAAAGGTAGGGATATGTTCGCACAACTTGTGGGGCCGAAGGGCCTGTTTTGTGCTGTAGTTTTCTATGTTTTGTCTAAAGTTGATCAAATCCCACTCAGCAAAGTTCCCTCATCAACACTTGACTGGCCACAGGCTGAATCTGCATTGAACAATTAGGTTTTTTAAGCAAAAAGGGACAGGTCAAGTGACACCAGGGAAGTAGAAATATGCCATAATACTGTTGTCATCCTAAAACAATGCATCATCTGAACTATAGATACTCCTGGATGTGTTAATTGTATAGGACACAGTAAATGTGACCATATTGAGCAGTTGCATTGACCAATAATCATGTAAATATTTCCAATTACTGCTTTGTAGGGATCTGATTGGCTAATATTGATTGTGCAACCACTCGCATATTACTTTTAAGCAATCCCTTTGGCCAAGGTATTTTGCCACTTCTAAGCTCTGACAGACTGGATTGTTAAAGAATTTGTGAGCTGTTAATTCCAGTGTCCCCTAAGAATCTATCCCTGGCCCCCTCCTATACTACCTTTCTCAACTCCTCCACTGCCTATAAATTGTCAGATGGCTTGTCCGTAATCCAGTATTGGATGAGCAGAAATTTCCTCTGATTAAATATTAGGACGAACAAAATCCAGCCACGAACTGCATCCCCCTCACTGGTAACTGCCTAGGTTAAACCAGGCTGCTTTGCAACTGTGGTGTCGTATTTGACCTCAAGACGAGCTTCCAATCATATCTACGCAAGGACCTCCAATTTCTACTTCCATAACATCATCCAAAACTGCCCGTGCCTCAGTTCATCTGCTGAAATCATCATCCATGCCTTTCTAACCTCTGGACCACACTATTCCAATGAACTCCTGTCTGGCTCTTTTCCAGGTCATGATGTGGAGATGCCAGCGTTGGACTGGGGTGAACACAGTCAGAGTTTTAACAACATCTAGATGACGGGACTGGGGGCATTCTGGCCAAGTTTGCCGATGATACAAAGATAGGTGGAGGGGCAGGTAGTATTGAGGAGGTGGGGAGGCTGCAGAAAGATTTAGACAGTTTAGGAGAGTGGTCCAAGAAGTGGCTGATGAAATTCAACGTGGGCAAGTGCGAGGTCTTGCACTTTGGAAAAAAGAATAGAGGCATGGACTATTTTCTAAACGGTGACAAAATTCATAATGCTAAAGTGCAAAGGGACTTGGGAGTCCTAGTCCAGGATTCTCTAAAGGTAAACTTGCAGGTTGAGTCCGTAATTAAGAAAGCAAATGTAATGTTGTCATTTATCTCAAGAGGCTTGGAATACAAAAGCAGGGATGTACTTCTGAGGCTTTATAAAGCACTGGTTAGGCCCCATTTGGAGTACTGTGAGCAATTTTGGGCCCCACACCTCAGGAAGGACATACTGGCACTGGAGCGGGTCCAGCGGAGATTCACACGGATGATCCCGGGAATGGTAGGCCTGACATACGATGAACGTCTGAGGATCATGGGATTGTATTCATTGGAGTTTAGGAGGTTGAGGGGAGATCTAATAGAAACTTACAAGATAATGAACGGCTTAGATAGGATGGACGTAGGGAAGTTGTTTCCATTAGCAGGGGAGACTAGGACGCGGGGGCACAGCCTTAGAATAAAAGGGAGTCACTTTAGAACAGAGATGAGGAGAAATTTCTTCAGCCAGAGAGTGGTAGGTCTGTGGAATTCATTGCCACAGAGGGCTGTGGAGGCCGAGACGTTAAGCGTCTTCAAGACAGAAATTGATAAATTCTTGATTTCTCGAGGAATTAAGGGCTATGGGGAGAGAGCGGGTAAATGGAGTTGAAATCAACCATGATTGAATGGTGGAGTGGACTCGATGGGCCGAATGGCCTTCCTTCCGCTCCTATTTCTTATGGTCTTAACACCAGGTTAAAGTCCAACAGGTTTATTTGGTAGCAAATACTATTAGCTTTCGGAGCGCTGCTCCTTCATCAGATGGAGTGGAAATGTGCTCATTTCCACTGTCCCATCTGACGAAGGAGCAGCGCTCCGAAAGCTAATGGTATTTGCTGCCAAATAAACCTGTTGGACTTTAACCTGGTGTTGCTAAAACTCTTACTCGTTTCCAGGTGCCATGCCCTAAGAGAGTGTTGGCGACCATGGATTTCCAGTGGATGGTCCATGACAGTGTTTGGCAAAGTAATGCTGTATTTTGTTGTCTTCCGCAGTATGACTGACCAGGAAATGTTGCCCCCCACTGCCTGCCATCAGGTGTTTTGGAAGGAGTTACAGGCTGATAATCAATCTGTGTGACTACTTTATGAACATACCTATGGCCATCAATTCCTGAAGTGGGACTTGAACCCAAAGATAGGGACAATGCCCACTGTGTAACAAGACCATCTCCCACAATTTACCCTTTGGAAGTGTTATTCAAAATTGACACCAAGTCCTATTCACCAATCACCCTTGTGCTTACTGACTGACTTGCCTTGGTTTTAAAATTCTCAGCCTTGTTTTCAGATCTCTCTTTGGCTTTGTCCTCTCTATCTCTGCAACCTAGTCCAGTCCCACAATACACTCACAATATTTGTGCTGCTTGCATTCTGGCGATTAGAACAGCCCAGGTTTTAATTGTTGCCTCATTGTTGGCCATGACTTAAACTACCGAGGCCCTAAGCTTTGGAATAGCCACCCTAAACCTTTCCACTTCTCTACCTCACTTTCCTCCTTTCAGATGCTCCTTAAAATCTACCTTAATGACCAAACTGGTCAGCTAACCCAAACATCTCCTTATATGGCAGGGTGTCATTTTTTTAAATGGAGTACCTTGAAATGGTTTAGTAAGTTCAAGGCTCAATATAAATACAGCTTGTTGTTGTTTGTACTCCAGACTATTACTGGTATCGATGGCTATGTGAGGATATGTGCTGCCACTACCTTTCAGCCTCTTTCATTTTATTTGGTTGTGGCTACAATGCTGGCTGGTCACTCATCCTTGTCTCCTGCTGTCAGTCACCCATTCCTCTTCCAATCTTACTGTATTTAAGTCTCTTGCCAGTCCATCTTTCCATTTGGTCTTCCTCCTCTTCCTGTCATTCGCATCTCCATTACTCACTGCATTACATTTTCCCTCTCCGCAATGACCATACCATTTCAATCTCATCTCAGCTACTTTCTTTGATGGCACCCCCGGTGTGGCAAAGAAGCAAATCTGTGTGTTTCCCAACCGGAAACCATGGATGAAAAAGGATATCCATTGCTTGCTGAAGTCCAGGTCTGAGATGTTCAAGTCAGGTGACCCTGACCAATACTATAAATCCAGATATTATCTGCAGAGAACCATCAAAGATGCCAAAAGATAGTATGGGACCAAGCTAGAGTCCCAGGCTGGCCACACGGACTCCCACCGACTGTGGCAAGATCTGCAAAACGTAACAAGTTATAAGATGAAGGCATGTAGAATCGCTGGTACCGATACACCTCTCCGTGATGAGCTCCACGCATTCTGTGCCCGTTTTGAGCAGGAGGAAGCGAGAGCACGCCTTCGGCCTGGAAGCCTTGGCCGAACCGGTATCCAAGATCCACATCACAGATGTCAGATCAGCCTTCTCAGACATCAACCTACGGAATGCGACTGGCCCGAATGGGGTAACTGGACGAGCACTCAGATCCTGCCTGGACCAGCTGGCGAGATTATTCGCAGACATCTCCTTTAACCGATCTAAGGTACCTTACCTGTTTCAAGAAGAATGACTATCGCCGGTGGCTCTGACATCCATCATTATGAAGTGCTTCGAAAGGTTAGTCATGACATGGGTCAATTCCAGCCTTCCAGATTGCATGGATCCACTACAGTTTACCTATCGCCGCAACAGGTGCACAGCAGACGTCATCTCCCTGGCCCTACACTCAACCTTGGAACACCTGGTTAACACTTGTGTCAGACTCCTATTCATAGACTACAGCTCAGCTTTCAATACCATTATTCCTACAAAACTCATCTCCAAACTCCATGGCATAGGGCTCGACTCCTCCCTCTGCAGTTGGATCCTAGACTTCCTAACCCACAGACCGTAATCAGTAAAGATAGGCAACAATATCTTCTCCACGATTATCCTCAACACTGGTGCCCCGGAAGGCTGTTTCCACAGACCCTTACTATACTCCTTATACAGTGTGTGGCCAAAATCCCCTCCAACTCGATTTTCAAGTTTGCCGATGACACCAACGTAGTGGATCTCAAGCAATGATGCAACAGAGTGCTGGAAAGAGAGAATCTGGTGAATTGGTGTGGCGACAATAATCTCTCCCTCAATGTCAGTAAAATGACCCTATAGTCATCAACTTCAGGAAGCATAGTTGGAGGATATGCTCCATATACATCAAAGGGATGAAGTGGAAATGGTTGCGAGATTCAAGGTGTTCAGATCAGCAATAACCTGGCCTGGTCCCTCCACGCTGACACTATAGTTAAGAAAGCCCACCAATGCCTCTACTTTCTCAGGAGGCTAAGGAAATTCAGCATGTCTGCTATGACTCTAACCAACCTTTACAGATGTACCATAGAAAGCATCCTTTCTGGATGTATCACAATTTGGTATGGCTCCTGCTCTGACAAAGACTGCAAGAAACTACTAAGGGTTGTGAACATAGCCCAGTCCATCACGCAAACTCACCTCCCATCCACTGACTCTGTCTACACTTCCCACTGCCTTGGAAAAACAGCCATCATGATCAAGGACCCCACGCATCCCAGACATACTCTCCAACCTTCTTCCATCAGGAATAAGGTGCAAACATCCGAGGTCATGTACCAACCAACTCAGGAACAGTTTCTTCTCTGCTGCCATCAGACTTTTGAATGGACCTATCTTATATTAAGTTGATCTTTCTCTACACCCTAGCTAGGGGATTTTCACAGTAACTTCATTGCAGCGTTAATGTAAGTCGACTTGTTATACTAATAAATAAACTTTAAACTAACTGTAACAGTACATTCTGCAACCTCTCGTTTCCTTCTCTATGAATGGTACGCTTTGTCTGTATAGTGTGCAAGAAACAATGCTTTTCACTGTATACTAATACATGTGACAATAAGTCAAAAGATTTGCTGGTTCTTGATCTTGTCCTTGTCACTCTGCACATCCACCTTGGCTCAGTAGCTGCATTGTTCCGAGGAATGTGGTTCTTTTTACTTGATTACGTCCCATCATGCCTTAGAGCATTGTGCCATTTACCAGAATACAGAATATTCAAAAATACATGTCAAAATTCTCTAATAGTGGTTGTATATGTCTCTATGCAAACAGTACCTTTGCAAAATATATTCCAGGCGCTTTGTGACTTCTCTATACTGTATTCACTCTGATTGTTAGTCTTTTCGTCCCAAGTTATTCTAAACTCCCTCTTACATATCCCCCCTTTTGGCTAGCCCAAGATTAGGCCACTAAATTGATGTTTTCAAGTAAGTATACTTGGATTCAGGAGGACTATTCTGTACTAGCCCTTTATCTAAGGGTTTGCTTGCCCTGTCTGCTTGCCACCTTCTAAGTCGATGTTTAATGTAGCAGATTGCGATGATAAAAACAATTAATACATGTGAATGCAGTATCACTATTATATGGGATATAATCCGAATCCATGGATGGATATTAACATTCAGTCCCCAATTCCATATATTGGCCCATATACTCGGGTTTTGAACTGTCTTAGCGTCGTTCTCCTCATGTTTTTTTAATTAAGTCAGCCTCTTACCTTCCAAAGATGTTCAATTTCATGGGCCTGATTTATTTTTAAAATTTATTCCAATCTACCTTAAGGTGAGGGATTCATGCTAACTCCTTTTGCATATATTCCCGCAGCTGTTGGCCGTCATTAATCCGGTAGAGGTTGTCTTCCTCTTCTGCCAGGCTGTCTGGGAGAATCTCATGATCGCCAATCATTATAGACTCGATTAAATTGGTTAATATCACCTTGTGGCCCGGGAGGGTGCAATTCATGCTTCCTTTTTGACACTGTCAATAGGATGTAGCAAGATAAATAGTATTCTGTATGACAGCATAATTTACCACATGTTTCTTGGCCCATGAGGACAGGGTGTACTTATAATAGGATTTGTCTCCACACTTCACTGATTATATATTCCAGGCACAGCCAGTTCCCATTATGGCTAGCCTTGCATCTATCCTTGTTCAGGATATATAGAATCTCATTTATATGTACCGGCTCCATGGGCAGATCCTTTAATTTGGCTTCCACTTTGTGCTCATAGTGTCCAAATTCGATGTGTGCTGTTGTCTCCTGTGTGGGGAATGTGTAACATCATACCTACAAATAGGTATTTATTCTGTATCTGAAGTGACACTTTCATAGTAAATATAGATTCTCTCATAGTCTGTGGGTCATGGTGGTCAGTCTTCATCCAGGATATGAATTGGTCGTTGGAGACCCAATTCAGCACTCTGTGACTTTCTAGCTGTAAGAGACTGGCCTGCACTTCTTGCACCATGAAGCTAGTATACATGGAACATACTTGGAGCCTATGGGTAACTTCTGAAAAGTTGGACTTTAACCTGGTGTTGTTAAACTTCTTACAACTTCTGAAAAGTCCACTTATCTGTCTATGTGGCTTTGCCCTCTATCTCTGCAACCTACTCCAATCTTACTCCACCTTCCTTCCCACTTCGAGTGAAGGCAAGTATCCGGGTGAGGGCAGCAGAGCGGCGAAGGTGATTGGCGGTTGCAGGTCACATTTGCATAAGTGAGTCACTGCGACCAGAAGGTGGGTTTCCAGAAGACACCTTCCTATTCAAGTGAAGGCAAGTGTCCAGGTGAGGGCAGCAGAGTGGCGAAGGTGATTGGTAGTTGCAGGTCACATTTGCATAAGTGCAGTCACTGCGACTAGAAGGTGGGTTTCCGGAAGACACCGTCCTACTTCAGTGTTTCCCTCCCTACCACCACCTCTAACCAAAAAAAAGTTGGCAGGAGGACCACAAGCAAGGGATGGGTGAGTTGAGATTCTTTTATCCTTTTACTTGTATAAGGGCAATATGGCATGCTCCTCCTGTCAGATGCGGGCAATTAGGGAGCAATCTAGTCTCCCTGACAACAATGCTCCTCACAGACTGCATTGTTCGGTTGGAGTGGCAGGTAGATGCACTGTGGAGCATACAGGAGGCAGAGTGTGTGGTAGATACTAGTTACAGGGAGGTTGTCACACCACAAGTTCAGACAGGTAGATGGGTGACTGCCAGGAGAGACAGGCAGGTAGTGCAGGAGTCTCCTATGCCTATTCTCCTTTCAAACAGGTATATCGTTTTGGATACTGTTGAGGGGGATAGCCTGTCAGGGGGAGATACCAGCAGCAGCCAGGCCTGTGAGACCACAGCTGGTTCTGCTGTGGGACAGGGTCAGGCAAAGAGCAAGCGAGCAGTAGTAATAGGGGACTCGCTAGTTAGAGGCACAGACAGGGTTTCTGTGGCCGCGATCGAGACTCCAGGATGGTGCGTTGCCTCCCTGGTGCCAGGGTCAAGGACGTCTCTGAACAATTGCAGGAAATTTTTAAGGGGGAGGGTGAGCAGCCAGAGGTGGTTGTACGTATTGGTACCAATGACATAGGTAGGAAAAGGGATGAGGTCCTGAAGCGTGAATATAGAGAGTTAGGCAGAAGGCTAAGGTGCAGGACCTCGAAGGTAGTAATTTCAGGACTACTACCGGTGCCACATGCCAGTGAGAGTAGGAATAGGAGGATTAGGCAGATAAATGTGTGGCTTGAGAGCTGGTGCAGGGGGCAGGGATTTAAATTTTTGGATCATTGGGATCTTTTCTGGGGAAGGGCTGATCCGTTCAAGAGGTGGAGATGCCGGCGTTGGACTGGGGTGAACACAGTAAGAGTTTTAACAACACCAGGTTAAAGTCCAACAGGTTTATTTGGTAGCAAATACCATTAGCTTTCGGAGCGCTGCTCCTTCGTCAGATGGAGTGGAAATGTGCTCTCAAACAGGGCACAGAGACACAAAAATCAAGTTACAGAATACTGATTAGAATGCGAATCCCTACAACCAGCCAGATCTTAAAGATACAGACAACGTGGGTGGAGGGAGCATTAAGCACAGGTTAAAGAGATGTGTATTGTCTCCTGTATTGTAACCTGTAATACACATCTCTTTAACCTGTGCTTAATGCTCCCTCCATTTACATCCCAATCATCATGCTGTAAATTGAGTTTGTGTCTCCGTATGCCCTGTTTGTGAGCACATCTCCCACTCCATCTGATGAAGGGGCAGCGCTCCGAAAGCTAGTGGCATTTGCTACCAAATAAACCTGTTGGACTTTAACCTGGTGTTGTTAAAACTCTTACTCTGTTCAAGAGGGACAGGTTACACCTGAACTGGAGGGGGACTAACATCACATTTACAGCACATTTTCTTATGTCAGAACTTTCCCAAATTCAGAAAACAGTACCTTTGTTCCGTCATTCATAGCTACCACCTAAACTGTTTTTATTACTTTTTTCCTCTCAGAATCCCTTTAAATGTCTCTCTTTATTACCATTGTCATTCTCATTATCCATCAAATGAATCCCACCTTTAATTCTGTCCTACCCTGTTCAACTATCAGCTCTCCTATAACATCTCTTTTATTACCCTGTTAACTTCCTCACATCTAATCGGCACATCACATACCTTTCCTTCAATGTTCATCTATCCCACTGCGTTATTTCCCTCATCCCGAACTATAATAATCTGCCAGTTCAATTGGTAGGAGCAGACTTTCCCATTGAGCCCGCCTTGCATCTGCTATGATTTTCAACCTTCTCATCGTTATCTGACAACTCATTCTATCTTTTGTAACTCCTCACTAGATGCTCTCCTCCCTTTTACTAGATTTTGATTCAGGCTGATAATTCCTGCTATATTGAAAAGCTACAAATAAATTCCTGAATCTCTTGAAGCTACTACAAACCTTGCTTTATTTGCAGTTACCTGAAAAACAAAAACACAAAGATCTGACCTGCTTGGGACAGAATGGGTTAATTCTCTGCTAGTTTCAAAAGGGGTGGAGTAAAGTTCTCAAATGGATGTCATTATGTCATCACCCATAATGAATCATTCTGGGAATCATTCTTCTTTTCTTCCTCAGTGCCTCATTTCAGAATCGTCCTTTTTGTGGTTCTAATTGTCTCAGGAGTAAATCTTTCGACCTGACAAGTTTTAACCCAAGATCAATTCAAAACAAGATTTGTCATAATCATTTCAAGTATCCCAAATTTTAATTAGCCCGACCAAATTAAGACTACCACATTTTCACACTTATTCCACATCTCTCCAGCCTGCACTTGAAATTTGCACATTTAATTATTTCCATAAATCTGCCATTATAAACTAAGTAAGGAGTCTAACAACAGCAGGTTAAAGTCCAACAGGTTTATTTGGTAGCAAAACCCACTAGCTTTCAGAGCACTGCTCCTTCGTCAGATGGAGTGGAAATCTGCTCTCAAACAGGGCAGAGAGACACAAAATCAAGTTACAGAATACGAACTAGAATGCGAATCTCTACAGCCAACCAGGTCTTAAAGATACAGACAATGTGAGTGGAGGGAGCATTGAGCACAGGTTAAAGACATGTGCATTGTCTCCAGACAGAACAGCCAGTGAGATTCTGCAAGTCCAGGAGGCAAGCTGTGGGGTTACTGATAGTGTGACACAATGCCAAGATCCGGTTCAGGCCGACCTCATGTTTGCGAAACTTGGCTATCAGTTTTTTGCTCAGCGACTCTGCGCTGTCGTGCGTGGTGAAGGCTGCCTTAGAGAACGCTTCCTCCCCTTCCCCCCGTCTCCCCTTCGCCCCCCCGCCTCCCCTTCGCCCCCCCCCCCCCCGTCTCCCCTTCGCCCTCCCGCCTCCCCTTCGCCCCACCCGCCTCCCCTTTGCCCCCCCCGCCTCCCCTTTGCCACCCGCCTCCCCTTCGCCCCCCCGCCTCCCCTTCGCCCCCCCGCCTCCCCTTCGCCCCCCCGCCTCCCCTTCGCCCCCCCCGCCTCCCCTTCGCCCCCCCGCCTCCCCTTCGCCCCCCCGCCTCCCCTTCGCCCCCCCGCCTCCCCTTCGCCCCCCCCACCTCCCCTTCGCCCCCCGCCTCCCCTTCGCCCCCGCCTCCCCTTCGCCCCCCGCCTCCCCTTCGCCCCCCCGCCTCCCCTTCGCCCCCCGCCTCCCCTTCGCCCCCCCGCCTCCCCTTCGCCCCCCCGCCTCCCCTTCGCCCCCTTCGCCCCCCCGCCTCCCCTTCGCCCCCCCGCCTCCCCTTCGCCCCCCCGCCTCCCCTTCGCCCCCCCCGCCTCCCCTTCGCCCCCCCCGCCTCCCCTTCGCCCCCCCGCCTCCCCTTCGCCCCCCCCGCCTCCCCTTCGCCCCCCCCCCGCCTCCCCTTCCCCCCCCCGCCTCCCCTTCGCCCCCCCGCCTCCCCTTCGCCCCCCCGCCTCCCCTTCGCCCCCCCGCCTCCCCTTCGCCCCCCCGCCTCCCCTTCGCCCCCCCCGCCTCCCCTTCGCCCCCCCCGCCTCCCCTTCGCCCCCCGCCTCCCCTTCGCCCCCCCGCCTCCCCTTCGCCCCCCCGCCTCCCCTTCGCCCCCCCGCCTCCCCTTCGCCCCCCGTCTCCCCTTCGCCCCCCCGCCTCCCCTTCGCCCCCCCGCCTCCCCTTCGCCCCCCCGCCCCCCCTTCGCCCCCCCGCCTCCCCTTCGCCCCCCCGCCTCCCCTTCGCCCCCCGCCTCCCCTTCGCCCCCCCGCCTCCCCTTCGCCCCCCCGCCTCCCCTTCGCCCCCCCGCCTCCCCTTCGCCCCCCCGCCTCCCCTTCGCCCCCCCGCCGCCCCTTCGCCCCCCCGCCTCCCCGTCGCCCCCCAGCCTCCCCGTCGCCCCCCCGCCTCCCCTTCGCCCCCCCCGCCCCCCCTTCGCCCCCCCGCCCCCCCTTCGCCTCCCCTTCGCCCCCCCGCCTCCCCTTCGCCCCCCCCCCTCCCCTTCGCTTCCCCCCTCCCCTTCCCTCCCCCTCCCCTTCCCTCCCCTTCCCTCCCCCTCCCCTTCCCTCCCCGCCCCTTCCCTCCCCTCCCCTCACCCCCTCCCTCACCCCCTCCCTCACCCCTCCCCTCACCCCCTCCCAAACTACAGCCCTCCCTCACCCCCTCCCTCACCCCCTCCCTCACCCCCTCCCTCACCCCCTCCCTCACCCCCGCCCTCACCCCCTCCCTCACCCCTCCCTCACCCCTGCTCACCCCCTCCCTCACCCCCTCCCTCACCCCCTCCCTCACCCCCTCCCTCACCCCTCCCTCACCCCCTCCCTCACCCCCTCCCTCACCCCCCCCTCACCCCCTCCCTCACCCCCCTCCCTCACCCCCCCTCCCTCACCCCCTCCCTCACCCCCTCCCTCACCCCCCCCTCCCTCACCCCCTCCCTCACCCCCCCTCCCTCACCCCCTCCCGCACCCCCCCGCCCTCACCCCCTCCCACAGACCCCCCCTCCCTCACCCCCCCTCCCCCCCTCCCTCACCCCCTCCCTCCCTCATCCCCCTCCCTCCCCCATCCCCCTCCCTCCCCCCCTCGTCCCCCCTCCCCTTCCCTCCCCCCTCCCTCCCTCCCCCTTCCCTCCCCCCTCTCTCCCCCCTCCCTCCCCCCCCTTCCTCCCCCCTTCCCTCCCCCCCTCCCTCCCCCCTCCCCCCCCCTCCCTTCCCCCCTCCCTCTCCCCCCTCCCTCCCCCCACCTCCCTCCCCCCACCTCCCCTTCCCTTCCCCCCCTCCCTTCCCCCCCTCCCTTCCCCCCCTCCCTTCCCCTCTTCCTCCCCCCTTCCCTCCCCCCTTCCCTCCCCCCTTCCCTCCCCCCTTCCCTCCCCCCTCCCTCTCCCCCCCCTCCCTCTACCCCCTCCCTCTCCCCCCCCTCCCTCTACCCCTCCCTCTCCCCCCCCCCCTCTACCCCCCTACCTCTCCCCCCCTCCTCTCCCCCCCCTCCCCCCTCCCCCCTCCCTTTCCCCCCCCCCCTTCCCCCCTTCCCTTCCCCCCTTCCCTTCCCCCCCTTCCCTTCCCCCCTTCCCTCCCCCTTCCCTCCCCCCTTCCCTCCCCCCTTCCCTCCCCCCCTTCCCTCCCCCTGTTCCCTCCCCCCCTTCCCTCCCCCCTTCCCTCCTCCCCTTCCCTCCCCCCCTTCCCTCCCCCCCTTCCCTCCCCCCCTTCCCTCCCCCCCTTCCCTCCCCCCCTTCCCTCCCCCCCTTCCCTCCCCCCCTTCCCTCCCCCCCTTCCCTCCCCCCCTTCCCTCCCCCCCTTCCCTCCCCCCCCTTCCCTCCCCCCCCTTCCTCCCCCCCTTCCCTCCCCCCCTTCCCTCCCCCCCTTCCCTCCCCCCTTCCCTCCCCCCCTTCCCTCCCCCCTTCCTCCCCCCCTTCCCTCCCCCCCCTTCCCTCCCCCCCTTCCCTCCCCCCCTTCCCTCCCCCCCTTCCCTCCCCCCCTTCCCTCCCCCCCTTCCCTCCCCCCCTTCCCTCCCCCCCTTCCCTCCCCCCCTTCCCTCCCCCCCTTCCCTCCCCCCCTTCCCTCCCCCCCTTCCCTCCCCCCCTTCCCTCACCCCCTCCCCTCACCCCCTCCCCTCACCCCCTCCCCTCCCCCCTCCCCTTCCCTCCCCCCTCCCCTTCTCTCCCCCCTCCCCTCCCCTCCCCCCCTCCCCCTCCCCTCCCCTCCCCCCTCCCCTCCCCTCCCCCTCCCCTCCCCCCTCCCCTCCCCCTTCCCTCCCCCCCCTTCCCTCCACCCCTTCCCTCCCCCCCTTCCCTCCACCCCTTCCCTCCCCCCCTTCCCTCCCCTCCCCCCCTCCCCTTCCCTCCCCCCTCCCCCCTCCCCTTCCCTCCCCCCTCCCCCCTCCCCTTCCCTCCCCCCTCCCCTTCCCTTCCCTCCCCCTTCCCTCCCCCTCCCCTTCCCTCCCCCTTCCCTCCCCCTCCCCCTCCCCTCCCCCTCCCCTTCCCCCTCCCCTTCCCCCTCCCCTTCCCCCTCCCCTTCCCCCTCCCCTTCCCCCTCCCCTTCCCCCTCCCCTTCCCCCTCCCCTCCCCTCCCCTTCCCCCTCCCCTTCCCCCTCCCCTTCCCCCTCCCCTTCCCCCCTCCCCTTCCCCCTCCCCTTCCCCCTCCCCTTCCCCCTCCCCTTCCCCCTCCCCTTCCCCCCTCCCCTTCCCCCTCCCCTTCCCCCTCCCCTTCCCCCTCCCCTTCCCCCTCCCCTTCCCCCTCCCCGTCCCCCTCCCCGTCCCCCTCCCCGTCCCCCTCCCCGTCCCCCTCCCCGTCCCCCTCCCCGTCCCCCTCCCGTCCCCCTCCCCGTCCCCCTCCCCGTCCCCCTCCCCGTCCCCCTCCCCGTCCCCCTCCCCGTCCCCCTCCCCCGTCCCCCTCCCCGTCCCCCTCCCCGTCCCCCTCCCCGTCCCCCTCCCCGTCCCCCTCCCCGTCCCCTCCCCGTCCCCCTCCCCCGTCCCCCTCCCCGTCCCCCTCCCCGTCCCCCTCCCCGTCCCCCTCCCCGTCCCCCTCCCCGTCCCCCTCCCCGTCCCCCTCCCCGTCCCCCTCCCCGTCCCCCTCCCCGTCCCCCTCCCCGCCCCCTCCCCGTCCCCCTCCCCGTCCCCCTCCCCGTCCCCCTCCCCGTCCCCCTCCCCGTCCCCCTCCCGTCCCCCTCCCCGTCCCCCTCCCCGTCCCCCTCCCCTTCCCTCCCCTCCCCTTCCCCCTCCCCTTCCCCCTCCCCTTCCCCCTCCCCTTCCCCCTCCCCTTCCCCCTCCCCTTCCCCCTCCCCTTCCCCCTCCCCTTCCCCTCTCCCCTCCCCTTCCCCCTCCCCTTCCCCTCCCCTTCCCCCTCCCCTTCCCCCTCCCCTTCCCCCTCCCCTCTCCCCTCCCCTCTCCCCTCCCCTCCCCCCTCCCCTCCCCCCTCCCCTTCCCCCTCCCCTTCCCCCTCCCCTTCCCCCTCCCCTTCCCTCTCCCCTTCCCCCCCTCCCCTTCCCTGCCCCCTCCCCTTCCCTCCCCCCTCCCTCCCCCCTACCCTTCCCTCCCCCCCTCCCCTTCCCCCCCCCTTCCCTCCCCCCTCCCCTTCCCCTTCCCCCTTCCCTCCCCCCTCCCCTTCCCCCTTCCCTCCCCCCTCCCCTTCCCTCCCCCCTCCCCTTCCCTCCCCCCTCCCCTTCCCTCCCCCCTCCCCTTCCCTCCCCCTCCCCTTCCCTCCCCCCTCCCCTTCCCTCCCCCCTCCCCTTCCCTCCCCCCTCCCCCTCCCTCCCCCCTCCCCTTCCCTCCCCCCTCCCCTTCCCTCCCCCCTCCCCTTCCCTCCCCCCCCTTCCCTCCCCCCTCCCCTTCCCCCCCTTCCCTCCCCCCTCCCCTTCCCCCCCTTCCCTCCCCCCTCCCCTTCCCCCCTTCCCTCCCCCCTCCCCTTCCCCCTTCCCTCCCCCCTCCCCTTCCCTCCCCCCTCCCCTTCCCTCCCCCCTCCCCTCCCCCTCCCTTCCCCTCCCCTCCCCTCCCCCCTCCCCTCCCCTCCCCTCCCCTCCCCCTCCCTCCCCCTCCCCTCCCCTTCCCTCCCCCCCTCCCCTTCCCTTCTATTATTTGTATAATACAAATTTAAATAGCAATTTCACAGATTTAGAATAAGAAACCTGTTTATACATCAAATAATGCTCATCAATCATTGAACGAAGTAAAAATTACTTTTTTAATGATCCAGTAACAATTAACTGCAATTGAGGATTAACTACTTAAAATAAATAGTTCTAATAATTTTTTTAAATCTTCAACATACCTTTTATAATAGCAGGGAAATCCTCAGTTTTCAATGCAAAACCGCTATTTCCATGCTGGATCTCACTGGGTGGTCCCAGTCTGGCTGCATTGTAAAGGGGCATGGTCCTCCACTGTCGCCTAGGGCTGCAGAGATGGTTCCGCTGGAGGCCAAAGGCTGCTGTTTCTATTGGGAGTTCCGGAGCAGTTTTTCAGGGCAGCTAAGTGCATGAAACTTTCTTTTATTTCTGGCAGCTCCACAGCTTTCAACCAGTGATCAGAAGTTACAGTGATCTAGGAACCGATGTAGGACCCATTCTAAAAAAACATACTCCACGATGTGACTGTAAACATTAACTTTACTCCAGTCTATCTCATTGTTAAAATTGCTCATTATTAGCTCAGAATTAGCTGGCCCATTTTGGATTTCTCCCAACCTACCACCACCCCCCAACCACTTGCTCTTCAACTTGGAAAACATTTGTGCCATAAGCTGCTGGAAGTGTGAGCTGTTAAGGAGTGGTTAGTTCTTAACCAATGTAATTTAAGGATTGAGAAAGAAAAAGTTTCCAGAAAACGTGATAGCCAATTTGCACATTTTCCTGGTAACTTAATCATTTATGTACCCCAGAACATGTCCCAGTGTCTCAATAATTTAAATCCCACCTGTCCTTTAACGAATCAGTTGTGTTTTTACAAGAGTTGATCATATTTATAAAATTTAATAGCATTTCACAAATGGACATGATGAGACTTGAACTCATGGGATAAAGGGGGAGGTGGCTAGATGGGTGGAGAACTGGCTTGGTCACAGAAGACAGAGGGTGGTAGTGGAAGGGTCTTTTTCCGGCTGGATGCCTGTGACTAGTGGTGTTCCGCAGGGCTCTGTATTGGGACCTCTGCTGTTTGTGATTTATATGAACGATCTGGAAGAAGGTGTAACTGGGGTGATCAGTAAGTTTGCGGACGACACGAAAATGGCTGGACTTGCAGATAGTGAGGAACATTGTCAGAGGCTACAGAAGGATATAGATAGGCTGGAAATTTGGGCAAAGAGATGGCAGATGGAGTTCAATCCAGATAAATGCGAAGTGATGCATTTTGGTAGAACTAACGTAGAGGGGAGCTATACGATAAATGGCAGAACCATAAAGGGTGTAGATACACAGAAGGGACCTGGGTATGCAAGTCCACAGATCCTTGGAGGTGACGTCACAGGTGGAGAAGGTAGTGAATAAGGCATATGGCATGCTTGCCTTTATAGGACGGGGCATAGAGTATAAAAGTTGGGGTCTGATGTTGCAGTTGTATAGAACGTTGGTTCGGCCGCATCTGGAATACTGCGTCCCGTTTTGGTCGCCACACTACCAGAAGGACGTGGAGGCTTTGGAGAGAGTGCAGAGGAGGTTCACCAGGATGTTGCCTGGTATGGAGGGGCTTAGTTATGAGGAGAGATTGGGTAAACTGGTAAACTGGGGTTGTTCTCACTGGAAAGACGGAGGATGAGGGGAGACTTAATAGAGGTAAAATTATGAAAGACATAGATAGGGTGAACGGTGGGAAGCTTTTTCCCAAGTCGGTGGTTACGTTCACGAGGGGTCTTAGGTTCAAGGTGAAGGCGGGGGGGGTTGGGGGAGGTTTAACACGGATATCAGAAGGACGTATTTTACACAGAGGGTGGTGGGGGCCTGGAATGCACTGCCGGGCAAGGTGGTGGAGGCGGACACACTGGGAACGTTTAAGACTTATCTAGAACGGAGTGGGAATGGAGGGATACAAAAGAATGGTAAGTTTGGACCAGGGAGTGGCGCGGGCTTGGAGGGCCGAAGGGCCTGTTCCTGTGCTGTATTGTTCTTTTAAACATAGAAACATAGAAAAACTACAGCACAAAACAGGCCCTTCGGCCCCACAAGCTGTGCCGAACATATCCCTACCTTTTAGGCCTACCTATAACCCTCCATCCTATTAAGTCCCATGTACTCATCCAGGAGTCTCTTAAAAGACCCGATTGAGTTTGCCTCCACCACCACTGATGGCAGCCGATTCCACTCGCCCACCACCCTCTGTGTGAAAAACTTCTCCCTAACATTTTCCCCGTTCCCACCCCCCCAGCACCTTAAACCTGTGTCCTCTCATAGCAGCCATTTCCACCCTGGGAAAAAGCCTCAGAGTCCACCCGATCTATGCCTCTCAACATCTTATATACCTCCTATTCGGTCTCCTCTCATCCTACGTCTCTCCAAGGAGAAAAGACCGACTTCCCTCAGCCTATCCTCATAAGGCATGCCACTCAATCCAGGCAACATCCTTGTAAATCTCCTTTGCACCCTTTCAATCTTTTCCACACCCTTCCTGTAATGAGGCGACCAGAACTGAGCACAGTACTCCAAGTGGGGTCTGACAAGGATCTTCTATAGCTGCATCATCATCCCCGGACTCCTAAACTCAATCCCTTGATTGAAAAAGGCCAGCACACCATACGCCTTCTTAACCACCTCATGGCCTCTACATTGTCATTCCTCAATCACCATCTGAGACTATCGGACCTCATGAATACCCTGCTCTTCAATTTATCTCCTAATTGTTGAAACTACATTTACAAGACTTTCTTTCCTGTGTCATTGGCTGTTGGTGAATTTGAAAGGTCCATATACTGAATACCCATCTACACTTGTTACTCACTGACTTTCCTTTCTTACTAACTTACTTTGCTGCTTCTGACAAAGTGTCACCAACTGCACCCTCAGATTCTGAAACCTTAAGCTGAAACCAAGAAACCTCTAGGGTGTCTCATGTCACCAGATGCTGCACAGTAGGCTTCAGATATCCCCGCAATATTAAATGAATCTGGTTTCTCTTAAATGTTTAATAAGTAGAACACAAGAATCTAGCACCTCTCAGTGGGCTCCACATTCTACTGTTCTCTGTGGAGCGACACGGTGGCATATGGTTAGCACTGCTGCCTCACAGCACCAGGGACCCCAGGTTCGATTCCAGGCTTTTGTCACTGTGTGGAGTTTGCACGTTCTCCCCGTGTCTGCGTGGGTTTCCTCCCACAGTCCAAAGATCATAGAATCATAGAATCCCTACAGTGCAGAAGGAGGCCATTCGGCCCATCGAGTCTGCACCGACCACAATCCCACCCAGGCCCTACCCCGCTAGCCCTACACATTTACCCACTAATCCCTCTAATTTACACATCTCAGGACACTAAGGGCAATTTTAGCATGGCCAATCAACCTAACCCGCACATCTTTGGACTGTGGGAGGAAACCGGAGCACCCGAAGGAAACCTGCGCAGACACGAGGAGAATGTGCAAACTCCACACAGACAGTGACCCAAGCCAGGAATCGAACCCAGGTCCCTGGAGCTGTGAAGCAGCAGTGCTTGCCACTGTGCAGGTTAGGTGGATTGGTCATGGTAAATTGCTTCTTAGTGTCAGGGGGACGAGCTTGGGTAAATACATGGGGTTACGGGAATAGGGCCTGGATGGGATTGTGGTCGGTGCAGACTCGATGGCCCAAATGGCCGCCTCCTGCATTGTCGGATTCTAGATTGGAATTGATGAAAAGCATTTTTTAAAAACTAATATATCATGTTTGTATTCCTGGCTGTTATAACTTTAAGCCTACATGTTGAAGATATTCCTGGAAAGACCAGGCTTGGTTTTGTTCTTGGAGCAGCTAGTTAGTATTTACGTCATAAATGCAGAGTTCAAATCAGTGCTTGACAGATCCTTCCCCTGAATAGCCTGCAGAATGTTTTTGTTGAAAAGCACATGGTGACATCAGCTTTGAAATGCCATTCATTTCTTAGACTGAGTGACAAACGTTGTGATTGCACCACCTGCTTCATTGGAGATTGTGTCTGAAAATGCAACAAGCTAATAGAAAATAAATCATTTCCAGTCAGCCAAACATTGTACTGCAAGGGGAAAAGTATTGTGAGGGGCTAATAGTTGATAAATCACTTGTATTGGTGACATGACTTGCTTCTATGGTAGTAATTTGTCTTGTGTGAGCCATCAGTCACTGCCCTGGAGCCTCCACTCCATGTTAGGAAAGGATTTGGAGGTAGAGTACCCCCCCCCCCCCCCCCACACCCCCACAACAGATATTGGGCCTTAAAAAGTCTCGAGTTACTTGCCTGCAAGTGTCAAGGCTTGTGCCTGTGAAACATAGAAAATAGGAGCAGGAGTAGGCTGATCGGCCCTTTAAGCCTGCTCTGCCATTCAGTATGATCATTCCATGGTTGATCCTCTATCTTAACACCACACTCCCATGCTCTTCCCATGCCCCTTGACATCTTTAGCGTCCAGAAATCTATTTCCTCCTTAAATATGTTCAGTGACTTGACCTCCTCAACTTTCTGTGGTAGAAAATTCCACAAGCTTTGATCTTTGGGTCCTCGCTGTCCACGGGGATGGTGCCAGAGGACTGGAGAATGGCGAATGTTGTTCCTCTGTTTAAGAAAGGGAATAGAAATGACCCTGGTAATTATAGACCGGTTAGTCTTACTTCGGTGGTTGGTAAATTGATGGAAAAGGTCCTTAGAGATGGGATTTACGACCATTTAGAAAGATGTGGATTAATCCGGGATAGTCAGCACGGATTCGTGAAGGGCAAGTCGTGCCTCACAAATTTGATTGAATTTTTTGAGGAGGTAACTAAGTGTGTTGATGAAGGTAGGGCAGTTGATGTCATATACATGGATTTTAGTGAGGCGTTTGATAAGGTCCCGCATGGTCGGCTTATGATGAAAGTGAGGAGGTGTGGGATAGAGGGAAAGTTGGCCGATTGGATAGGTAACTGGCTGTCTGATTGAAGACAGAGGGTGGTGGTGGATGGAAAAGTTTTGGATTGGAGGCAGGTTGCTAGCGGAGTGCCGCAGGGATCAGTGCTTGGTCCTCTGCTCTTTGTGATTTTTATTAATGACTTAAAGGAGGGGGCTGAAGTGTGGATCAGTAAATTTGCTGATGACACCAAGATTGGTGGAGTAGTGGCTGAGGTGGAGGGCTGTTGTAGGCTGCAAAGAGACATAGATAGGATGCAAAGCTGGACTGAAAAATGGCAAATGGAGTTTAACCCTGATAAATGTGAGGTGATTCATTTTGGTAGGACTAATTTAAATGTGGATTACAGGGTCAAAGGTAGGGTTCTGAAGACTGTGGAGGAACAGAGAGATCTTGGGGTCTATATCCACAGATCTCTAAAGGTTGCCATTCAAGTGGATAGAGCTGTGAAGAAGGCCTATAGTGTGTTAGCTTTTATTAACAGGGGGTTGGAGTTTAAGAGCCGTGGGGTTATGCTGCAACTGTACAGGACCTTGGTGAGACCACATTTGGAATATTGTGTGCAGTTCTGGTCACCTCACTATAAGAAGGATGTGGAACCGCTGGAAAGAGTGCAGAGGAAATTTACCAGGATGCTGCCTGGTTTGGAGGGTAGGTCTTATGAGGAAAGGTTGAGGGAGCTAGGGCTGTTCTCTCTGGAGCGGAGGAGGCTGAGGGGAGACTTAATAGAGGTTTATAAAATGATGAAGGGGATAGATAGAGTGAACGTTCAGAGACTATTTCCTCGGGTGGATGGAGCTATTACAAGGGAGCATAACTATAGGGTTCGTGGTGGGAGATACAGGAAGGAGATCAGAGGTAGGTTCTTTACGCAGAGAGTGGTTGGGGTGTGGAATGGACTGCCTGCAGTGATAGTGGAGTCAGACACTTTAGGAACATTTAAGCGGTTATTGGATAGGCACATGGAGCACACCAGGATGATAGGGAGTGGGATAGCTTGATCTTGGTTTCAGATAAAGCTCGGCACAACATCATGGGCTGAAGGGCCTGTTCTGTGCTGTACTGTTCTATGTTCTAGATTCTATGTTCTTCTAAGTTCACCATCCTCTGAGTGAAGAAATTTCTCCTCATCTCAGTCCTAACTGCCTACCTACCTTGTATCCTGAGACTGTGACCCCTTGTTAGAACATAGAACATAGAAAAGCTACAGCAGAAACAGGCCCTTCAGCCCACAAGTTGCGCCGAACATGTCCCTACCTACCAGGCTTACCTATAACCCTCTATCTTACTAACTTCCATGAACTTATCCAAAAGTGTCTCAAAAGACCCTATTGAATCCGCCTCCACCACCACTACCAGCAGCCAATTCCACGCACCCACCATAAATCCTGCCTCTCAGGATCTTCTATAATTTCCCGGGCTATCTCTTCTCCCTTTCTTGAATAACGGAACCACATCCGCAATTCTCCAATCCTCCAGAACCTCTCCCGTCTCTATTGGCGACGCAAACATCATCGCCAGAGGCTCAGCAATCTCTTCCCTCGCCTCCCACAGTAACCTGGTGTTCATCCCATCCGGTCCTGGCGATTTATCTAACTTGATGCTTTTCAAAAGCTCCAACACATCCTCTTTCTTAATGTCCACATGCTCAATCTTCTCTGTCCACCAAGTCTGCACTGCAACTACCAAGATCCTTTTCCACTGTGAATACTGAAGTAAAGTATTCATCGAGTACCTCAGCTATTTCTACCGGTTCTATACAAACTTTCCAACCTTAACATTTGATAGGTCCTACTCCTTCACATCTTATCTTCTTGCTCTTAACATACTGTAGAATGCCTTGGGGTTTTCCTTTTATCCTGTATGCCAAGGCCTTCTCATGGCCCCTTCGTGCTCTTCTAATTTCCCTCTTAAGTTCCTTCCGACTAGTCGCATACTCTTCTCGATTTCTAACATTACCTAGCTTTTGTAGGCTTTTCTTTTCTTCTTGACTAAATTCGTTACAGCTTACGTGCACCATGGTTCCTGTGACCTACCATAACTCCCCTGTCTCATTGGAACGTTGCTGTGCAGAGCTCCAGACAAATTTTCCTTGAAGATTTGCCGCATTTCTTCTGTACATTTCCCTGAGAAAACATCCTTCTAATTTATGCCTCTAATTTCCTGGGTCAATAACTTTACTGGGTGTTTTCTATAGGCTGCCCAATAGTAGCAGGGATGTGGAGGAGCAGATTGGGAAGCAGATCCTGGAGAGATGTGATAATAACAGTGGTCGTGATGGGAGATTTTAATTTCCCAAATATCGATTGGAATATCCCTAGGTTAAGGGATTTAGATGGGGAGGAGTTTGTTAGGTGTGTTCAGGAGGGCTTCCTGACTCAGTGTGTGGATAAGCCTACAAGAGGAGAGGCTGCACTTGATTTGGTATTAAGGAATGAACCTGGGCAGGTGTCAGATCTCTCAGTGGGAGAACATTTTGGGGATAGTGATCAAAACTCTATCTTCTTTACATTAGCATTGGAGAGAGATAGGATCAGTCAAGCTAGGAAAGTGTTTATTTGGAGTAAGGGCGAACCTCCACCCACAGAGATTCCGTAGACAATCCCTCTGTGGCGTCCATCTTTTCTACAGTTGTGAGACTATCCCTGATCAACAGTGCCACTCCCCCACCTCTTTTGCCTCCTTCCCTGTCCCTCCTGAAACATCTGAAACTTGGAAGTATCCAGTCCTGTCCCTGAGATAACCAAGTCTCTGTAATGGCCACCACATCACACTTCCAAGTAGTGATCCACGCTCTAAGCTCATCCATTTTGTTCACTACACTCCTTGCATTAAAATACACACATCTCAACCCTTCGGTCTGAGCGCTCCCCTTCTCCGTCACCTGCGTATCCTCCCCCTCGCACTGTCTACAAGCCCCTTTTATTTTTAAGCTAACCTCCTCTCTCTCAGTCACCTCATTTTGATTCCCACCAGATCTAGATCTTGTTCTAGATCCCCAGCCAGAGGAAACAACATCCCTGCCTCCAGCCTGTTGAATTTTTATATGTTTCAATTAGATTCTTCTCAAGTCCAGTAAATATAGGCCTAGTCCACCCAGTCTCTCTTCATACAACAATCCTGCCATTCAATGGGAATTGGACTGGTGAACCTCTATTGCACTCCCTCTATGGCAACTATATCCTTTCTTAGATAACTGCACACAATACTCCAGGTGTGGTCAGACCATGGCGCTGTACAGCTGCAGAAATATATCTTGCTCCTGTACTCCAGTCCTCTTGTAATGACAGAGCACTACCAGGAGTCTACAGTGGAATTGGGACTGTCTTTGTGTACTGAACCTAGGTTACTAACTGGATCCTGACCTGTCAGGGTTTTGATTGATTGTCTCTTACTCGCCCTTTTTAAAAAAAAGTTATATTTGATTAAATATCTTGGCAGTCAGGCATCAATCACTTTGTCGCTGTGTTCCTATAAACTGGTGTTTGACATATATGTTCAGCCAGTCAAAGCATTGCACTTGAAGGCTATTCTAACATAACTCCTAATGGGAATCTCATTACCACAGCATGGAAAAAAAGAGTGGCCAGAATGTGGGTCATATTTGTGTGTTATGTAACCTTGCTGCTAATCAGGTGGCTGTTGTGGTGTTTAGTAGGGAGAGCAAGATAGTATTTGAAGCATGGCACACCTTTCTCTTAATCCATGATCTTTTCTTTTTACAGTGATGCTACAACCATTTGACTATGACCCCAATGAGAAAAGCAAGCACAAATTTATGGTTCAGTCCATGTTTGCTCCGCCGGACTGCCAGGACATGGAAGCAGTGGTATGTACATCACTTTTATTACTCTTTAGGTTTCATTTCAGGGGCTGTGTGGTCATTTCTATATTGAAAATTTCAATTGTCACAGCATTTTATGAGCCTTTTTGAGAGAGAATTCCGCTTTTCCCTTTGACGGAAAAAAATGTTTCCTGATTTTACTCTTGAATGTCCTTTCTCCAATGTTAAGACTGCATTTTTGCTAATCTGGATTTTCCTACTTCCCTTCCCTGAGGAAATAATTTCTCTGTAGCTATTCTTTCATGACATGTGTTTTTCAACATTTATCACCTATTCCTAATTGCCCTTGAACTGAATGGCTTGCTCAGTCATTTAGAGGGCAGTTAAGAGTCAACCGCATCTAGAATCGAGAGTCACATCTAGTCCAAACCGGGTAAGGACGTCAGATTTCCTTCCCTGAAGGGCGTGAGTGAACCAAATGGGCTTTTACAACAATTGACAGTGGTTTCTTGGTCAACATTACTGAGACTAGCTTTCAATTTTTGAGTTTTATTAATTGAATTTAAATTTCACCAGCTGCCATGGTGGGATTTGAACCACTGACCCAGAGCAATAGATGTGGAGATGCCGGCGTTGGACTGGGGTAAACACAGTGAGAAGTCTCACAACACCAGGTTAAGGTCCAACAGGTTTAATTGGTAGCACAAGCCACTAGCTTTCGGAGTGCTGCTCCTTTGGAGCAGAGCAATAGTCCAGTGACATTAACACATGCCACCAGCCACCACCCCCCACCCCGCCAATGTCTCCCTAAATCATTTTGAATTCCTCAGCTACACCACTCAGTTTTCTAAACTCAAGAAAAGAAAAGTGAATTTAGCCATTTTAGTCCTGGTTAATTTGGGTGAATCTGTGCTTCACACTGTCTAAAGCCAGTATGTTTCCTCGAAGATGTGCTGCTAGCACTGAATATACGAGAGGACACAGGTTTAAGGTGCTGGGGGGTAGGTACAGGGGGGATGTCAGGGGTAAGTTTTTCACTCAGAGGGTGGTGGGTGAGTGGAATCGGCTGACGTCGGTGGTGGTGGAGGCAAACTCGTTGGGGTCTTTTAAGAGACTTCTGGATGAGTACATGGGATTTAATGGGATTGAGGGCTATAGATAGGCCTAGAGGTGGGGATGTGATCGGCGCAACTTGTGGGCCGAAGGGCCTGTTTGTGCTGTGGCTTTCTATGTTCTATGTTCTATATAGTGCTCCAGTTGGAGTCTGACCAAGTCTCTGTACAACTTAGACGAGGAGTCTTGTGTTTAAGGTCAACAAGCATTAACCATTTTGTTTGCTATTTTTATCTGCACTAGTCTTCCAATGATCGTGTATATTAACACGTGCTTTCCTTTCCTCCTCCACAGCTCTTACACTCGTCATTAAGAAAATATTCTGATTTGCCATTCTTTAGGTTTAAAGTGGTGTGGTGAACCATCGTTGGTTCCCACTGGATAGTACTGAGCCAGGGGCTGGCCAGTACTACAAGGATGTACATATGTTACTGTTGGATTGTGCTATTGTTGCTGTTGGGTTAGGGTGGGGTTGTTACACCTGTGTTTGTTACTGTTGTGGCACATCCCAGTCGGGCTCCGCCTCCTGGGAGAGGTATAAGAGTCCCTGCTCTGGCTGGGACCCCTTCAGTCTGGGATAGTGTACATAAGTTCTGATAGCTTCATTAATAGTAAATAAAAGCCTTCATTTACTGAAGCCTCGAGCCTCGTGTCTAAATTGATGTGCATCAAGTGGATGGCCTCTCACTTCCCAACATTGGAGTTGAACCAACAGCCCACAATTTGCTGCCCTGCTTTACTTTTCTTGCACTTAAACTGTGTGCATGCTTGTCTTTTAACCCATTCACTGAGTATGACTATTAGAATGGCTACTGGTTCCCTTCATGCTTATTATTGTCACTGGGCTAAAATGCTGGAACTCCCTCCCTGACAGCATTATGGGTATAGCAGTACCACAAGGACTGTCATGGTTCAAGAAGGCAGCTCATCACCACCACCTAGGGATGGGTGATAAGTTTTGGCCTAGCCAGTGATGCCTGTGTCCTGTGAACAAATCTTTAAAAAATTATAGCGAGGACATTACTTCTCCTTAATTCTGCACTGCACCTGATTTTGGAGTGTTTGCACTGCATCTGACTTTGGAGGGTAGGGGGGTTTTAGTTAAGTTGGGCAGCATGGTCGGTGCAGGCTTCGGGGGCTGAAG